>NC_092371.1:6836522-6908794 GCF_030028105.1 Mobula birostris | reverse complement strand
GAGGACGGTAGGCTGATAATTGGTGAGTGCTGTATTGCACAGAGGGGAGGACGGTAGGCTGATAATTGGTGAGTGCTGTATTGCACAGAGGGAGGACGGTAGGCTGATAATTGGTGAGTGCTGTATTGCACAGAGGGAGGACGGTAGGCTGATAATTGGTGAGTGCTGTATTGCACAGAGGGAGGACGGTAGGCTGATAATTGGTGAGTGCTGTATTGCACAGAGGGGAGGACGGTAGGCTGATAATTGGTGAGTGCTGTATTGCACAGAGGGAGGACGGTAGGCTGATAACTGGTGAGTGCTGTATTGCACAGAGGGAGGACGGTAGGCTGATAATTGGTGAGTGCTGTATTGCACAGAGGGAGGACGGTAGGCTGATAATTGGTGAGTGCTGTATTGCACAGAGGGAGGACGGTAGGCTGATAATTGGTGAGTGCTGTATTGCACAGAGGGGAGGACGGTAGGCTGATAATTGATGATCGCTGTATTGCACAGAGGGGAGGACGGTCGGCTGATAATTGGTGAGTGCTGTATTGCACAGAGGGGAGGACGGTAGGCTGATAGTTGGTGAGTGCTGTATTGCACAGAGGGGGGACGGTAGGCTGATAATTGGTGAGTGCTGTATTGCACAGAGGGGAGGACGGTAGGCTGATAATTGGTGAGTGCTGTATTGCACAGAGGGGAGGACGGTAGGCTGATAATTGGTGAGTGCTGTATTGCACAGAGGGGAGGACGGTAGGCTGATAATTGGTGAGTGCTGTATTGCACAGAGGGGAGGACGGTAGGCTGATGATTGGTGAGTGCTGTATTGCACAGAGGGGAGGACAGTAGGCTGATAATTGGTGAGTGCTGTATTGCACAGAGGGGAGGACGGTAGGCTGATAATTGGTGAGTGCTGTATTGCACAGACGGGAGGACGGTAGGCTGATAATTGATGATCGCTGTATTACACAGAGGGGAGGACGGTAGGCTGATAGTTGGTGAGTGCTGTATTGCACAGAGGGGAGGACGGTAGGCTGATAATTGATGATCGCTGTATTGCACAGAGGGGAGGACGGTAGGCTGATAATTGATGATCGCTGTATTGCACAGAGGGGAGGACGGTAGGCTGATAATTGGTGAGTGCTGTATTGCACAGAGGGGAGGACGGTAGGCTGATAATTGGTGAGTGCTGTATTGTACAGAGGGGGGGACAGTAGGCTGATAATTGGTGAGTGCTGTATTGCACAGAGGGAGGACGGTAGGCTGATAATTGGTGAGTGCTGTATTGCACAGAGGGGAGGACGGTAGGCTGATAATTGGTGAGTGCTGTATTGCACAGAGGGGAGGACGGTAGGCTGATAATTGATGATCGCTGTATTGCACAGAGGGGAGGACGGTAGGCTGATAATTGGTGATCGCTGTATTGCACAGAGGGGAGGACGGTAGGCTGATAATTGATGATCGCTGTATTGCACAGAGGGGAGGACGGTAGGCTGATAATTGATGATCGCTGTATTGCACAGAGGGGAGGACGGTCGGCTGATAATTGGTGAGTGCTGTATTGCACAGAATGGAGGACGGTAGGCTGATAGTTGGTGAGTGCTGTATTGCACGGAGGGGGGACGGTAGGCTGATAATTGGTGAGTGCTGTATTGCACAGAGGGGAGGACGGTAGGCTGATAATTGGTGAGTGCTGTATTGCACAGAGGGGAGGACGGTAGGCTGATAATTGGTGAGTGCTGTATTGCACAGAGGGGAGGACGGTAGGCTGATAATTGGTGAGTGCTGTATTGCACAGAGGGGAGGACGGTAGGCTGATGATTGGTGAGTGCTGTATTACACAGAGGGGAGGACAGTAGGCTGATAATTGGTGAGTGCTGTATTGCACAGAGGGGAGGACGGTAGGCTGATAATTGGTGAGTGCTGTATTGCACAGACGGGAGGACGGTAGGCTGATAATTGATGATCGCTGTATTACACAGAGGGGAGGACGGTAGGCTGATAGTTGGTGAGTGCTGTATTGCACAGAGGGGAGGACGGTAGGCTGATAATTGATGATCGCTGTATTGCACAGAGGGGAGGACTGTAGGCTGATAATTGATGATCGCTGTATTGCACAGAGGGGAGGACGGTAGGCTGATAATTGGTGAGTGCTGTATTGCACAGAGGGGAGGACGGTAGGCTGATAATTGGTGAGTGCTGTATTGTACAGAGGGGGGGACAGTAGGCTGATAATTGGTGAGTGCTGTATTGCACAGAGGGAGGACGGTAGGCTGATAATTGGTGAGTGCTGTATTGCACAGAGGGGAGGACGGTAGGCTGATAATTGGTGAGTGCTGTATTGCACAGAGGGGAGGACGGTAGGCTGATAATTGATGATCGCTGTATTGCACAGAGGGGAGGACGGTAGGCTGATAATTGGTGATCGCTGTATTGCACAGAGGGGAGGACGGTAGGCTGATAATTGATGATCGCTGTATTGCACAGAGGGGAGGACGGTAGGCTGATAATTGGTGAGTGCTGTATTGCACAGAGGGGAGGACGGTAGGCTGATAATTGGTGAGTGCTGTATTGCACAGAGGGGAGGACGGTAGGCTGATAATTGGTGAGTGCTGTATTGCACAGAGGGGAGGACGGTAGGCTGATAATTGGTGAGTGCTGTATTGCACAGAGGGGAGGACGGTAGGCTGATAATTGATGATCGCTGTATTGCACAGAGGGGAGGACGGTAGGCTGATAATTGATGATCGCTGTATTGTACAGAGGGGAGGACGGTAGGCTGATAATTGATGATCGCTGTATTGCACAGAGGGGAGGACGGTAGGCTGATAATTGGTGAGTGCTGTATTGCACGGAGGGGAGGACGGTAGGCTGATAATTGGTGAGTGCTGTATTGCACAGAGGGGAGGATGGTAGGCTGATAATTGGTGAGGGTTGTATTGCACAGAGGGGAGGACGGTAGGCTGATAATTGATGATCGCTGTATTGTACAGAGGGGAGGACGGTAGGCTGATAATTGGTGAGTGCTGTATTGCACGGACGGGAGGACAGTAGGCTGATAATTGGTGAGTGCTGTATTGCACGGAGGGGAGGACGGTAGGCTGATAATTGGTGAGTGCTGTATTGCACGGAGGGGAGGACGGTAGGCTGATAATTGGTGAGTGCTGTATTGCACAGAGGGGAGGACGGTAGGCTGATAATTGGTGAGTGTTGTATTGTACAGAGGGGAGGACGGTAGGCTGATAATTGGTGAGTGTTGTATTGTACGGAGGGGAGGACGGTAGGCTGATAATTGGTGAGTGCTGTTTTGCACAGAGGGGAGGTCGGTAGGCTGATAATTGGTGAGTGTTGTATTGTACGGAGGGGAGGACGGTAGGCTGATAATTGGTGAGTGCTGTATTGCACAGAGGGGAGGACGGTAGGCTGATAATTGGGGAGTGCTGTATTACACAGAGGGGAGGACGGTAGGCTGATAATTGATGATCGCTGTATTGCACAGAGGGGAGGACGGTAGGCTGATAATTGATGATCGCTGTATTGCACAGAGGGGAGGACGGTAGGCTGATAATTGGTGAGTGTTGTATTGTACAGAGGGGAGGACGGTAGGCTGATAATTGGTGAGTGTTGTATTGTACGGAGGGGAGGACGGTAGGCTGATAATTGGTGAGTGCTGTATTGCACAGAGGGGAGGACGGTAGGCTGATAATTGGTGAGTGCTGTATTGCACAGAGGGGAGGACGGTAGGCTGATAATTGGTGAGTGCTGTATTACACAGAGGGGAGGACGGTAGGCTGATAATTGGTGAGTGCTGTATTGCACAGAGGGGAGGACGGTAGGCTGATAATTGGTGAGTGCTGTATTGTACAGAGGGGAGGACGGTAGGCTGATAATTGGTGAGTGCTGTATTGCACGGAGGGGAGGACGGTAGGCTGATAATTGGTGAGTGCTGTATTGCACAGAGGGGAGGACGGTAGGCTGATAATTGGTGAGTGCTGTATTGCAGAGAGGGGAGGACGGTAGGCTGATAGTTGGTGAGTGCTGTATTGCACAGAGGGGAGGACGGTAGGCTGATAATTGGTGAGTGCTGTATTGCACAGAGGGGAGGACGGTAGGCTGATAATTGGTGAGTGCTGTATTGCACAGAGGGGA
This sequence comes from Mobula birostris, assembly GCF_030028105.1. Lineage (NCBI taxonomy): Eukaryota > Metazoa > Chordata > Chondrichthyes > Myliobatiformes > Myliobatidae > Mobula > Mobula birostris. Next base: position 6,904,663 of record NC_092371.1, on the reverse strand, counting down.
GGACGGTAGGCTGATAATTGGTGAGTGCTGTATTGCACAGAGGGGAGGACAGTAGGCTGATAATTGGTGAGTGCTGTATTGCACAGAGGGGAGGACGGTAGGCTGATAATTGGTGAGTGCTGTATTGCACAGACGGGAGGACGGTAGGCTGATAATTGATGATCGCTGTATTACACAGAGGGGAGGACGGTAGGCTGATAGTTGGTGAGTGCTGTATTGCACAGAGGGGAGGACGGTAGGCTGATAATTGATGATCGCTGTATTGCACAGAGGGGAGGACGGTAGGCTGATAATTGATGATCGCTGTATTGCACAGAGGGGAGGACGGTAGGCTGATAATTGGTGAGTGCTGTATTGCACAGAGGGGAGGACGGTAGGCTGATAATTGGTGAGTGCTGTATTGCACAGAGGGAGGACGGTAGGCTGATAATTGGTGAGTGCTGTATTGCACAGAGGGAGGACGGTAGGCTGATAATTGGTGAGTGCTGTATTGCACAGAGGGAGGACGGTAGGCTGATAATTGGTGAGTGCTGTATTGCACAGAGGGGAGGACGGTAGGCTGATAATTGGTGAGTGCTGTATTGCACAGAGGGAGGACGGTAGGCTGATAATTGGTGAGTGCTGTATTGCACAGAGGGAGGACGGTAGGCTGATAATTGGTGAGTGCTGTATTGCACAGAGGGAGGACGGTAGGCTGATAATTGGTGAGTGCTGTATTGCACAGAGGGAGGACGGTAGGCTGATAATTGGTGAGTGCTGTATTGCACAGAGGGGAGGACGGTAGGCTGATAATTGATGATCGCTGTATTGCACAGAGGGGAGGACGGTCGGCTGATAATTGGTGAGTGCTGTATTGCCCAGAAGGGAGGACGGTAGGCTGATAGTTGGTGAGTGCTGTATTGCACGGAGGGGGGACGGTAGGCTGATAATTGGTGAGTGCTGTATTGCACAGAGGGGAGGACGGTAGGCTGATAATTGGTGAGTGCTGTATTGCACAGAGGGGAGGACGGTAGGCTGATAATTGATGATCGCTGTATTGCACAGTGGGGAGGACGGTCGGCTGTTGAGGAGAGTGAAGTGCGTTTTCCGAGTATTGACTGGACTCGCCCAACTTCAGCTGTGATGTCAGCCTCTCACTCCCAATTACCTCCCCCAGCTTCCCCTTACGTGCCGCCGACTGACTTACGGGAGCGAACAAACTATCAGCGTAGTAGAAAATTGGAGGGAAATTTTCATTCTGAAGAAGGTCCAGAGTGGCGATTTTTAAAGTGGTGTAAGATGAAAGAGAGGATTCTCAACCAATGCTGATGAACAAAGTTAATGATGAAGAATTACAATCTTCTGAGTCATTTCACTGCACTCGTGCAACAACGAACACAAAAAAGTCTGTCTGTTTTTACAAAACTATAAAAGTTTATTTACACAATAAACACATGATACAAATATTAAGTATTTACAAGACAGTGAATAAATTCAAATTAAACTAGTCTATAAAACAGTCAATTCCCTGGGAAATCCCCCAGTGTACCCATCGTGACCACAGGCTCCCTCTCCAAGGACAGCCGGGCACGGACATTTCCTCGGAAGAGGGGCAGGCAGTCGGCCGTGGCACAGCCCTTGACTTTCCACCGCCAGACCCGTGAAGGGCCATCTAGGCCAGGCCCAGGAGCAAGCCCTCCTGGAGATACTCCTCCTGACCCACCTCCTTCATACTGCGTGCCCGTATACAAGGAGCGCGGGGCTGAAGTGCAGCCAGAACCTGAGCAGCAGCCCCTTCAGACACTCAAATAGGGGCTGCAGCCACTCACCCCCCATATAAACATGGAACACTAACTGCTCCTGGCCACGGGATGGACAGGGTGTTCATGAACCTGTTGTACAGTGCGGCCCTGTGCATCACCTTCCACCCCAATGTACAGGGGTAGGGCTGCTGCATGAGGAGATTTCCGCTGGGACCTCCTCCGTTACCAGGCAGTAACACGGCCTGTCAAAGCAAGTCCGGTCGGCAGACGAAGGCAAGGAAATGGACAGTGCGTTAGAGCAGCCCGGACAAGAAACGCTTTGTAGCATCACGGAGGGCACAGTGGGCCGCCCCGCGAGGCGGCTCACGGTACCCGGGACCCTCTCCTGTGTGGTATGCTGAGGCCCGGGTCCGACAAGCACATCAGGTGATGGTGCCAGCCGGAAACCTACAACTTCCCCGAGCCCCCTCGACACCCACAGTGTCCCTCCCTCGCAACTGGAGCACCGTCCCTCACCGGCACAGGAGCACCCTGTCTGCTTGAGACCGGACCACATACCCTCAACAGCTGGCGGTTCAGGTGGCGCGGCCGATGCTGTCCGCTGCAAGCCCTGCGCCCTCCTGCAGGCAGTGTCCCCGGCGGAGAAAGTGCGTCGCCAGCACGCACCATTTCGGAGGGTGGGCGCTGTACAGGTATCTCTGCAGGGTCCTGAGGCTGGCTGCACACTCACATACCATTGACTGACTCAGGACCGCAGCAGAGACCCTATGCCTCCTGTTGCCCCAGGATAAGTAAACCAGCCTTTTCTGGGCGCTGGAGACAAAAGCAGTGGGCAGGACTAAAATAATCAGCCAGTACCGTATCTTTACAATGAAAGCTACTTATCAATGGGTTTAAAAACGTAAACACGAGGAATTCTGCAGATGCTGGAAATTCAAGCAATACACATCAAAGTTGCTGGTGAACGCAGCAGGCCAGGCAGCATCTCTAGTTAGAGGTACAGTCGACTATATCTCTTCCTAGAGATGCTGCCTGGCCTGCTGCATTCACCAGCAACTTTGATATGTGTCGTATCAATGGGTTTACATGGGCCAAGCTGACCAATTCCACTGTGCCTCGTCTGTGGCAAACAACATATAAATGTAGCAATGACTGCAGCAACATTGAAAAGACACTTAACTACAAATCACAGCCATACGATACGTAAAAGCGCTGATTATTTTAAACAGCTATTGGAATCTCAAAACAAACAGATTTAGAAAATAAAGTCACAGTCAGTAAAAAGTCTCAGGAAGGAAGTTATTTAGTAGCTGTAAGACCACTTCACTGGAGATTGTTTAAATAAATTGTGTGAAAACCTGGACAAAGAACACACCGATCTCCTGCTAATTACAGAAATCTGGTGGCTTAGCAGAGGAAGAGTTCTCAACAGGGTGCTTGAGCTGAAAGGTGAGTTGCAGGAGTACTTTTAAGAAGATAGTAGGCTAGATTTTGGTGAATGCTTTGAAAATGAAGAATGGCTACAGAAACTAGCCTACTAAGCAGATATTTTTCATCATATGAACCGGTTGAACAAGTCTCTGCAAGGCCCTGGAGAAAATGTTTTGAATTCAAGTGAGAAGATTTTTGGATTTAAAAGGAAACTGAATCTTTGGAAGAATCATGCTGCAAAAGGAAATCTTGAAATGTTTCCTCTTCATCTTGGGCTTGAGAGTGAGGAAGGACATCAGAAAGTCTCAAGTCTTATTGAAAACCACACGGAAGAACTGCAGACCAAAATCGAAGAGCATTTTTCCTCCCTTTCAACAGAGGTGCATGACTGGGTGAGGAACCCTTTCTCTGAATCTTCTGCTCAGTCTGAGAACTTGACTTTGAGAGAAGAGGAAGAACTTTGTCAGCTGCACTCTGATCGTGCACTCAAAGTGAGACTTACTGACCTGCCCCTGGACAAGTTCTGAATTTCTGTGAAAGAAGAGTATCCTGTCTTTCATAGGAAAGCAATAAACATTTTGCTTCAGTTTTCAACTCCTTGCATGTGTGAGCAAGCTTTTCCTTGTTTAACAAGCATCAACAGCAAGGACAGAAATCATTGAAGGTGAAATCCATGTGGGCTTATCTCAAGTTCAACCTAGAATTTAAAAAAAATATTATGTTTGCCTTATGAGTTTTTTAAAAATTATGAAAGAGAAAGAAAGATTAATTTCAAGAAATGTAAGCTAAGCTTAACTATCTATTTTTTTCAAGAAAGGTTGGCTAATCATCTTGAGCACCGGTGCCCCACAAGGCTGTACTCAGCCCCCTGCTGTACTCACTGTTTCCAAGGCCTTCGACTCGGTATCGATGGACACCATCCTTCGCTCTGCCCAAGCGTTCGGAGCGCCACCGCCTTTGGTAAGGTACATTCGATCTATTTATACCGGGGCGACCGCTCAACTCGGGGATATTTCTATCTCTGCCAGACGTGGGGTGCGGCAGGGTGATCCCCTCTCTCCGCTATTGTTTATCATGGCGGTTGATGAGGTGGTAGCCCTGGCCGATCCCTCTACCGGCATCCCCTTTGCAGATCGAACCTTGGATGCTATTGCCTACGCGATATTGCCTTGGCAATTGTGTAGCCAAGTTTCCATCAAACTCAATATATAAGTTTGCTGATGACACAACAATTGTAGGCCGTATCTTGGGTAATGATGAGTTTGAGTAAAGAGAGGAAATTAAGAACCTGGTGGCATGGTGCAAAGACAATAACCTATCCCTCAACGTCAGCAAGACGGAGGAATTGGTTGTTGACTTCAGAAGGAGTAGCGGATCGCACGACCCAATTTAAATTGGTGGTGCGCAAGTGGAACAGGTCAAAAGCTTTAAGTTCCTCGGGGTCAATATCACAAATGACCTGACTTGGTCCAACCAAGCAGAGTTCACTGCCAAGAAGGCCCAACAGCACCTTTACTTCCTGAGAAAACTAAAGAAATTTGGCCTGTCCCCTAAAACCCTCACTAATTTTTATAGATGCACCATAGAAAGCATTCTTCTAGGGTGCATCACAACCTGGTATGGAAGTTGTCCTGTCCAAGACCAAAAGAAGCTGCAGAAGATCCTGAACACGGTGCAGCACATCACACAAACCAATCTTCCGTCCGTGGACTCACTTTACACTGCACACTGTCGGAGCAGTGCTGCCAGGATAATCAAGGACACGACCCACCCAGCCAACACACTTTTCGTCCCTCTTCCCTCCGGGAGAAGGCTCAGGAGCTTGAAGACTCGTACAGCCAGATTTGGGAACAGCTTCTTTCCAACTGTGATAAGACTGCTGAACGGATCCTGACCCGGATCTGGGCCGTACCCTCCAAATATCCGAACCTGCCTCTCGGTTTTTTTTTTGCACTACCTTACTTTCCATTTTTCTATTTTCTATTTATGATTTATAATTTAAATTTTTAATATTTACTAATTTTTATTATTTTTAATATTTAATATTTGTAATTTAATATTTACTAATTTTTATTATTTTTAATATTTAATATTTGTAATCCAGGGAGTGGGAAGCACAGAATCAAATATCGCTGTGATGATTGTACGTAAGAGTACCAATTGTTTGGGAACAATAAAGTATAAAGTATAAGTATAAAAGTTCATTCTCTACTCAACAAAGCACTGACAATTATTTTTGGATTATTACATCTACAACTTACTGATCACGCTAACGTACCGTGAGCTGTAGATATAGTAATTTTTATGCAGGGGTTCCCTGAGACCAGAAAACTATTTCAAGGGTTACCCATTACAGGCCGGTGGTGTAGTGGCATCTGCACCGGACTTTGAGGTGAGTGGTCTCGGGTTCGAGTCTGGCTGGTTCCCATCCGCGCCGGGTTGAGCGTCTAGTTAGCAACTGGGCCTCACAAAAAAAGAGATAAATGCTAAAGGAATGACAAAGTTGCCGCCCAATGTGCCATAAGGTGCGGTTAGGAACAACAACAAAGGTCACCCATGGCGGTAAGGTCAAAGGGGATGTACCAGACAGAGAGCGATCCATGCAAGACCTCAATGACGGAGCTGGCTGAAGATGATGACACATCACATTGGCAGTGAAGGGTCTCCAGTCATCTTGGACCCTGCTTCCGACCTGTCAAAGACTGTGTGGTGCTGCCTGTAGCTCAGCTTCCCCATGTTGAATAAGGTCATGCACAGGCACACTCCATTAAGGGAGTAACCCCTGGGAGAACATTAGATTAGATTATGAAGACACGCAGTCCTCTTTTATTGTCATTTAGTAATGCATGCATTAAGAAATGATACAATATTCCTCCAGAATGATATCACAGAAACACAAGACAAATCAAGACTGAAAAACTGACAAAAACCACATAATTATAACATACAGTTACAACAGTGCAAAGCAATACCGTAATTTGATGAAGAACAGACCATGGGCACGGTAAAAAAATAGTCTCAAAGTCTCTCGAAAGTCCCATCATCTCACGCAGACGGTAGAAGGAAGAAAAACTCTCCCTGCCATGAACCTCCAGCGCTGCAAACTTGCCGATGCAGCATCCTGGAAGCACCCGACCACAGACGACTCTTGAGTCCGTCCGAAAACTTCGAGCCTCCAACCAGCCCTCTGACACCAAGCACCGAGCACCATCTCTGCCGGGCGCTTCGACCCCGGCCCCGGCAACAGGCAATAGGCAAAGCCGAGGATTTGGGGCCTTCCCCTCCGGAGATTCTCAATCGCACAGTAGCAGCAGCAGCGAAGTGGGCATTTCAGAAGTTTCTCCAGGTGTTCCTCCATGCTTCTCACGTCATACTCGTACTCAACTCAAGTGATCACAGTTCTACTATACACAGAGTACTACTGAGAACCCCAGTTCAACAGGACATACTAGCCCTCTCACATCTCAACGACGTGCAGGCACATTGGGTTAATTTTCCATTGGAAATTGCCCCTCCGGTGTCTGGATCAGGGGTAAAATTGATGGGATTGTGGGAAGATTAAATCCCAGGGAAAATTAGCGGAGAAATGCGATTGCTCTTTGAGCTGGCAGAGATTTGACGGGGTGAGCGGCCTCCTTCCGTGTTTGCAAATACAGAAAAGCTTGCTTGTGTAACTTGGGATGACAATGGCTGTCAACCTGAAATGTTGCCTTACCCACTTCCTGTTCTTGTTTGCTCTTCAATATTTGCACTGTAGTGCTGCTGCAAAACAACAACTTTCACCACGTACAATACAGCGATCTTGCTCATCACTCTGAACAGTGAGACAGCCCACAGAGGGGAGGTGGAAGAGCTCGAAGCCTGGTGCCAGGCAAATAACCTCTTCCTCAATGTCAGCAAGACAAGGAAGCTGATTATTGACGCAAACACGAGGAATTCTGCAGATGCTGGAAATTCGAGCAACACACATCAAAGTTGCTGGTGAACGCAGCGGGCCAGGCAGCATCTCTAGGGAGAGGTACAGTCGACGTTTCAGGCTGAGACTTCAGGAAAGCTCTCACACATCGCTTTACACTGATAGCACAACAGTGGAAATTACAAGCAGTTTCAAACTCCTGGGGAGCGCACATCTCATGGTCCCAGAACACATCCTACACAATCAGGGAAGCTCACCAATGCCTCTATATTCTGGACTATGTCATTCTACAGATGTGAAGGAGAGCGCCTTCTACTGCATGGTATAGTGCTGGAAAAAGGCCAGACATATCCATGAAGGATTGCACACACCTTGCTCATGGACTGTTTGTCCCACTCCCTTCAGGGAAGGACCATGTAGCACCCACACCAGACTCAAAAACAGTTACTTTCCCCAAACAGTAAGGCTGATCAACACCTCCACCCACGAACCCAGGGGTGGGCAGCCTCTTTGCCTCTGTGGGCCAGATCGCATATTAATGAGCGGATGGTGGGCCAGATAAATGCCATAAAAATCTTGAAATATGGGAATTATCCATTTAAGTACATCTAGTTATGTTTTGCCTCAGATTAATGAATAACGCATGCTAGAAAATCATTTGTGCTTAACCAATTAGTAATCAAAGAACTCAGTTTAGTTGCAATTTATTTCAATCAAGGCATCTTTTGAATCTATTAAAAGGACACAAAGAATCTTTAAACATAAAACATATGAACATGATGCATTGAATGGTGGTAAATTAAGTATAATAAAAAAAGAAAATTTTAATGCAAACAGTGGATAAATCACTGTGAAACTTGATGCTGTTTGTTGCTTGAAAACTTCTCAATGCTGGGTGTCAGACTTGTTGATGCCAAGAGCAAGATGGGCATCAGTCAATCTTGTTCTCAAATGGTTCTTGGTGTGCTTCATTTTGAAAATAATTGCTCACACAGATAAGTGCTGCCAAACAATGATGCCATCACATGTAAATATCTGGATATTTAAAATGGATTTCTTGTTAAAACACAGTAACGCTGTTTCTGTTTACACATTTGAACGATCCCATCTGAAAACCTGCGCGTGCACGGAGACTAATCTAATACATATTAATAAGGTAGTCTGCCTTCCCGTTTGGAACAAAACGGAACCTGGGGCCAGTGTAGCAAGACGCCATGCATGTCCATCAGAGTGGTCGCGTGAAACACTCAGAATAAGGAAAAATCGCTCGCGGGCCGGATAAGCATCATCAGGTGCCGTGCCCAGTTTGAGCTTCGACTGCCATGGCCCACACACTCCTGTTTCGGGTCAAGTGGATCAATTCATTGGTATTCATTTCCAGTTCTCTGGCTGCTGTCTCCATCATCATTTGTCTTTGTCTTCCTCTTGCTTTCTTCCCTTCAACCTTTCCCATAATTATAAGCATAGTATCCCAATATTTGCTCCTGGGCCGGTCAAAGTACCTTCGCGGGCCAGATCTGGCCCATGGGCCATAGGTTGCCTACGCCTGCACAAACCCACCCTACAACACACCCCAACAATCTTCCGTCCTTGGACTCACTTTACACCACACGCTGTCGGAGCAGTGCTGCCAGGATAATCAAGGACACGACCCATCCAGCCAATACACTTTTAATCCCGCTTCCCTCCTGGAGCTTGAAGACTCGTACAGCCAGATTTAGGAATAGCTTCTTTCCAACTGTGACAAGACTGCTGAACGGATCCTGACTCAGATCTGGGCCGTACCCTCCAAATATCCGGACCTACCTCTCTGTTTCTTTGCACTACCTTACTTTCCCTTTTCTATTTTCTATTTATGATTTATAATTTAAATTTTTAATATTTACTATCGATTTGTACTCCAGGGAGCGGGAAGCACAGAATCAAATATCACTGTGATGATTGTACGCTCTAGTATAATTTGTTTGGTGACAATAAAGTATAAAGTATAACTACCACTACTTTATCATTTCCTGTCAGTCACCCTATGAATAGAAACCCCTGTACTAGGTGTTAATTTAAGTACATACAATCAGTCTATGGATATAAACTATCTTCTGTATTTATATTTGTGTTTTATTGTGTGCTGCATAAGAGTAAACATTATTTCGTTCTCCTTTACACTTGTCTACTGGAAATAACATGAAACAATCTTGAATCTCATCCCAAAATATTTTCAAAAATTTCTCTATAAACTTGGAGGCCAAACTTCCTCTGCCCAATGAGAGTGCCCGAATAATGGTCAGCTGATCTCTGGCCATTAACCAATGAGGAAGTAACGGGTACCTTTCTTAGGCCAATGACATGCCAGAAATAAAGAGCGCGGGCAAGGCGGGAGAATAGTGCAGTTGACCAATCAGAAGTAAGGGATGTGAAAAGCGCTGACTTGATTGGCAGGTGAATTCGGGGGCCGCCAATGGCAAATCAGCTGACAGGAAAACGCCAATGGGAGAGAATTTACCCATAATAACAAATTAGCTGTCGTTTACGACCCATAGGTGTAGTTTCTCCTGCTCGTGATGGTCACCTGGAGGAACTCTGTGATTTGGAGCAGGCGGGCTCGATGAAGTGACTCCAGGCCAACAGGAGTCGCCGCCTTGGCAACGTGTACAGGCGGATATATGGGCGGGGAATTCCAACCATCCGACCAATGGAAATGGTAGGGCGGGGGGGGAAGAGCAGGCGAAGGTTGTGTTTGACCAATGGTTGTGCGCCGCCGGTCAACCGCCGTGCCATCGGGAAGCCAATGGGAATGGGAGGAGGGCGGGTCCACATTGCGGAGGCGCCGGTGAGCCAATGGGAACGGGCAAGAGGCCAGGTCAGCTGACGGACCGCGGGCCAATGAGGGGAGAGCGCGCGCTTGTTTGGTACCGCCGGGGCCGAGAGTGAGCGCAGGGCTGTTGGAAGTGATGGATCGCAGTGAGATCTATTACTCGGACCGATACAACGACGGCGAGTACGAGTACCGGTGAGCGTGCGGCAGTGCGGGGATTCTGGCCTAACCTATCTGACTGGCCGATTGCTTTCCGGTTCGTTTGTGATCCAGGTCCCTCACCCTCCCGGCGGCTCGATAATCGGAACTACCCCCCGTCAACTCGCCAACTTCCGGTCTTACACCGGAAACCAATGCTTGCATAGAGCGGTTTCTGGGGCGCATTGTTTTCTGGGAGATTGGGTGAAGAGGCGGCCTTCTTGTTTCAGTGTGTTCCCTCTACGACAAAAATGTGTGTTGGTGTTCGCTCGTTCTTGGGATGACCAATGTCCCAGATAGGGCATCCTTCCCCTACCACCTTGTTTCGGAGCTTGGTTATTTTGAGGGTGTCCCCTCTCCTACTCCCTTCCCTCCCCCCACTATTTGTTAAGCTAACTCCGGCTGATCGTTGCTCAACGTCCAGCCTAGAGGATTTGAATGCAAAATCTTCTTGCCCTGCTCTGAGAGAAGGCTGCGCTGACTTGAGGTCGTGTCTGACTCTTGAGGATATAAACGGTGACCTAGTTGGACATCGAGCGGTGAAGCTCTGTTTCAGATTAACGATGTGGTCTCTGCAGCCTTATCAGAATCAGGATTATTGTCACAGTATATCATGAAATTTATTGTTTGGCGGCAGCTGTACAGTAAAATATATTTCAAAAAGTTGCAGTAAGAGAAATAAGTAAGTAGTGCACAAAGAGAGCAAAGTAGCAAGTTAGTGTTCATGGACCATTCAGAAATCTTATGGTGGAGGAAGGGAAGCTGTTCTTAAAATGTTGGTCTTGGGCTCATGTATAGGAATGAGAAGAGGGTGTGTCCTTTGACGCCCTGACTAATCAAAAACCTGTCAACCTCTGCCTTAAGTATACCCAATGGCTTGGCACATTTCCACAGATTTACCACCCTCTACATAAAGAAATATTTCCTCATCTCTGTTCTGAATGGATTTGCCTCAGTACTGAGGCTGTGTCCTCTAGTCCTAGACTCCCCTGCTATAGGAAACATCTTCTCCTTGTCTGCTGTATCCAGGCCTTAATATTCAATAAGTTACAATGAGATCCCCCCTCATTCTATTAAGCTCCAAAAAGTATAGGCCCAGAGCCATCAAACACTCCCCATGCGTTAACTGTCATTCCTGAGGTCATTCTTCTGAACTTCCTCCACACCCTCTCCAATGCCTGCTCATCTTTTCTTCGACAAGCTGCTCACAGTTCTCCAAAGCTGTTTGACCAATGCCTTATAAAGCCTCCGCATTACATCCTCGCTTTTGTATTCTAGTCCTCTGGAAATGAATGCTAAAATTGCATTTGCCGCCTTTACCGCTGACTTGACCTGCAAGTTAGCCTTTAGGGAATCCTGCAGTAGGATTCTCAAGTCCCTTTGCATCTTGGATTTTTGAGTTTTCTCCCCATTTAGACCACACCTTTATTCCTTTTGCTGAAGTGCATGACTGTGCAATTCCTTACAACTGCCTCTTCTTTGCCCATCTTTCCAATATAGGACCTATTGCAGGCACCCTGCTTCCTCAACACTACCTGCCCCTCCAGCATCTGCAAATTTGGTCACAAAGACGTCAATCCCTTCATCCAAATCACTGACATATAACGTGAAAAGAAGCAGTCCTAGCACTGACCCCTGCCGTACACCGCTAATCACCGGCAGCCAAAAAAGCCTTTTTTATCCCACTCTTTCCCTCCTACCAGTCAGCTAATCTTCTATCCACGCTACAGCCTTTCCCATGGACTCTTGTTAAGCAGCCTCATGTGGACTTCTGAAAAGCCAAATAAACAATATCCACTGCCTCTCCTTTGTCTTTCATGCTTGTTATTTTCTCTCAGAATTCTCATCAGATTTGTCAGGCAAGATTTCCCCTTAAGGAAATTATTCTGACTGACTGTGGCCTACTTTATCATGTGCCTTCAAATACCCCCAAACCTCATCCTTAACAATCGACTCCAACATCTTTCCAGCTACTAAAGTCAGACTGACTGATTTCCTTTCTTCTGCCGCCCTCCCTTCTTAAAGTGTGGAGTGACATTTGTAATTTACCATTCCAGAATCTAGTGATGCTTGAAATATCATTACGAATGCTTCCAAAGTCTCTTCAGCCACCTCTTTCAGAACCCTTAATGCATGCATTACTAAATGACAATAAAAGAGGGCTGCGTGTCCTCGTATTCTAATCTAATCCTGGTGTGTCATCCACCTGGTCCGGGTGACTTATCGACCTTCAGACGTTTAAGCTTCCCAAATACCTTCTTAGTAATAGCAACAACACTCCCGTCTTCCCCCTGACACTGTTGCATACTTATCAAGTTCACCCGCAATTTCTTTGTCCTGTATTACTGCCTCTCCAGCGTCCTTTTCTAGTGGTCTGATAGCCACACTCGTTCTTTTTCTCTACGTATCTGAAAAAAAATTGTATTCTCTTTTATATTGTTGGCCAGCTTACCTTCATATCTCATCTTTATGGGTTTTTTTAGTTGCCTTCTGTTGAAGATTTCCCAATCTTCTGTCTTCCCACTAATTTTTACTATATTATATGCTCTCTCTTTAGCTTTTATGTTGTCTTTGACTTTCCTTATTGAATTGAATTGACTTTATTTCTTACATCCTTCACATATATGAAGAGTAAAAATTTTTACATTACATCTCCATCTAAATATGCAATGAGCAATCATAGTAATTTATAATAAATGGAACAGTCAATATAAGTACACTCAAATCAGTGTGAGTTCATCAGTCTGATGGCCTGGTGGAAGAAGCTGTCCCGGAACCTGTTGGTCCTGGCTTTTACGCTGCGGTATCGTTTCCTGGATGGTAGCAGCTAGAATAGATTGTGGTTGGGACGGTTTGGGTCCCCAGTGATCCTACAGGCCCTTTTGACACACCTGTCCTTGTAAATGTCCTGAATCATGGGAAGCTGTCAACTACAGATGCGCTGGGCTGTCCTTACCACTCTCTGCAGAGTCCTGCGATTAAGGGAGGTGCAGTTCCCATACCATTTATCTCATCTTCCTTTTAGAATGCTTCTTCACTTGATTTAGAAATAAACTTGGTTGCTTAAGTTTGTAATAATGTCTGTCTCATACAGCCTCTGACAACCAAACCCACTCCTGGAATTCACTTGTCACTTAGCTGCTAAGCCCAGCCAAACCAGTTCTGACAGAAGGGGGTCTCTGGCGCTGTAAAACTAGTCGCTTTGGGCATATTGCTCTCGTGAGCGGTGGTTGGCGGCTCATCTAAGAGAAGGAAAACTCTGATCTCAATCCTCTGCTGCCTTGTGACTGTACCCACTCCTGGGGAGGGCTTCGGGAGTAAACCCTGAGCAAAAATCTGAGTTCAACGCTGACTGGCAACTTCCGTGATGCCGCTGGTGCCAAACTGTATCGGTTTCTGCCGTTCTTTTAGATTCAGCAGCCGTGTGGAGAGGGGCAGCCTGCTGCATGGGCAACAGCTCGCTCTCCGTATCAGACAGCCTTGGCTTGTGTATCGACTTCAACAGCTACTACACAACATTCATGATGAGCAGATGACTGGCAGTGCAAAAGGGGAAAAATCATATCGTAATCTGCTCACTAAGTTTGTAAGTCAGGTTATCTTCGTGAATGTACGGTTTGTGATGGTTGACTGTCACTGTTGTGTTCTATATTCTTTTTGAAGTTTAAAAGTGGAGGAGGTTGAGAGCGCACAATGAAACATACAAGTTCCAGAAAGGACTCGCAGGTGAATGTTTCCACCAGGGAAGGGTGTTGCTTCAAGAGTCGGGCAGCCATTGAACACGGGTGTGTGAGGTGGGTCATTGTGTGCATTCAGTGAGGAAGTAGATAACTATCTCCACCAGCTCCATCGAGAGCACTAGCCTCTCTACCATTGAGGACATCTTCAAACAGCAATGCCTCAAAAAGATGGCATCCATTACTGAGGAGCCTGAAGGCATACATTTATCATCTTAGTATCAGCTTGTTCTCCTCCGCCATCGTGTTTCTGAATGGACCATGAACTCACGTACACTACCTCACTATATTTGCACTATTTATTTAATCTAAGTATATATATGTCTTACTGTAATTTAGTTGTTTATGTATTGCTCTGTACTGCTGGTATGAATAAAAACAATAACTTCCGCCAGTTATATGAATTCTGGTTCTGAGAGGTCAGGGTATTTCAGGCGACGGAGAGCTGCCACAGAAGAGATGAGGAGTGTGGTAGATCAGTCATGGGGCTCAGTAGATTATACCTTTAGAATCTGGATGGGAAACCTTGAATGCTGAAAGCTGCTGGTTAATCTATACAAAGTTCACCTTCCAATTTTAACACGACTGTCTCCACCCCAGGTTGTTTGGATTCCGTGCAGTCTGATGCACAATATGATTGTTGATTCGAAGCTTCCTGCCAACTCCCTACGCCGATAGAGTGGTAGGGAGCTGGCTGGCTTTGGAGGCGGTGCAGAGAAGGTCCACCATACTGATTCTGGAAAAGAGGGGTCAGCCTATGGGGAGAGATTGAGTTGCCTGTGACTATACTCGCTGGAATTCAGGGGAATGAGATGGGATCTCCCTGTGACTGTGTGCATTTCCTCCCACATTCCAAAGACGTTCTGGCTAGGATTAGTAAGTTGTGGGTGTAATATGTGGTTACTGGAAGCAACGTTGTCCTTGTGGGCTGCTCCCAGCACACCTTGGACCTCGTTGGTGCAATCAATTTATTTCCATACAACATTTGACAAATAAAGCTGCTCTGTTGGGGCAGTGCCTACCCCGCCCAGGCACTTTACTTTGGTTGTGGGCAGAGGTGAAGAAGACATGGGATGAGAAATCGCATCTTTCGTTGGGTTGCATCTTCTTGGAGCACCCCCCCCCCCCCCCCCCACTGTGGTTGGCTTGGTTGTCTTCCAAGCGGCTGTCTTTACCAGGAGATGAGTAACGAAACTGGCTTTCTCTCCCCAGCCACGTCATGCTGCCGAAGAAGATCGCGAAGATGGTGCCGAAGTCTCACCTGATGTCGGAGACGGAATGGAGGAACCTGGGAGTCCAACAGAGCCCGGGCTGGATACATTATATGATCCACGAGCCAGGTAATCACTCACTCACTCACTCCGACTGTTAAACTGCCCCTCCCACCCTTCCACCTGAGTCACGAGCAGCCGGGAAGCCTCCAGTCCCCCATGCCCCCACCACCACTACACATTGTTCCTCTTCCTTAGAGTGTTGCAGCAAAGGAACCGACCCTTCAGCACCTCGAGAGCAATTCCAGATTGCTTAATGCCATTTCAGTTCACAGGTGTAAAGGAGAACAAACTAATTGTTACTCTGGATCTGATGCAGCACACGAAAGTAAAAAAGGAACACTAATAATAAAAACAATCAATATAGATGCATAAGATAGCTTATAGGCATCCGTTAGTCTCGTGAGACCATGGATTTGGCCCTGGAAGGTTTCCAGGGCGCAGGCCTGGGCAAGGTTGTATGGAAGACCGGCAGTTGCCCATGCTGCAAGTCTCCCCTCTCCACGACACCAATGTTGTCCAAGGGAAGGGCATTAGGACCCATACAGCTTGGCACCGGTGTCGTCGCAGAGCAATGTGTGATTAAGTGCCTTGCTCAAGGACACAACACGCCGCCTCGGCTGAGGCTCGAACTAGCGACCTTCAGATCACTAGACTGACATCTTAACCACCTGGCCACACGCCGACACAGCTCATACACATAGACTGATTATATGTCCACAAAGTGACACCAGGCACTGACAGGAAATGATAAAGCAGTGGTTATCATCCCTAACCTAACCAGTGGTTAGGGATGCAGAGGGGTGGGTTGGTGGGTGGAGGTGTTGATCAGCTTTTACTGCTTGGGGGAAGTAACTGTTTTTGAGTCTGGTGGTCCTGGTGTGAACACTACGTAGTTTCACTGATGGGAGTGGGACAGACGGTCCATGGGCAGGGTGGAGGGATGCTTCATGATATTACTAGCCCTTTTCTGGCATCTTCCTGTATTCAGTACGTATAAGAAGTATTCACCCCCTTGGAAGTTTTCATGTTTTATTGTTTTACAAATTTGAATCACAGTGGATTTAATTTGATTTTATTAACACTGATCAACAGAAAAAGACTCTTTTGTGTCAAGATGAAAACATCTCTACAAAGTGATCTAAATTAATTACAAATATAAAACACAAAATAATTGATTACTGAAGTATTCACTGCCTTGAATATGACATCAAATCATTGCTGGTGCAGCCAATTGGTTTTAGAAATCACATAATTAGTTAAAACAGATCTCTATTTTGGAGACCTATGCAGTCAAGGTACTTCAACTGATTTTATTAAAAATACAATCTGGAAGGTCCAACTGATGGTGAGTCAGTATCCTGGCAAAAGCTATGCTATGAAGACAAAAGAACACTCCAAGCAACTCCACGTAAAGGTTATTGAAAAGCCAATCTCAAAAACTGAGTGATCATGCAAGAAGGGGACTTGTGAGGGGGGGCACTAAGAGACCTATGACAACTCTGGAGGAGTTACAAGCTTCAGTGGCTGAGATGGGAGAGACTGTGCATACAACAACTGTTGCCTGTTTGCTTCACCAGTCACAGCTTTAAGGGAGAAAGACAAAGAGAAATAAATAAAACTCGTTTGAAATCTTGGCTGGAGTTTGCCAGAAGGCATGTGGGAGACTCTGAAGTCAGCTGGAAGAAGGTTCTATGATCTGATGAAACCAAAATTGAGCTTTTTGGCCTTCAGTCTGAGCGCTATGTTTGGCATAAGCCAAACAGCGCACAACATTAAAAACACACCATCCCCACCGTGAAGTACGGTGGTGGCTGCGTCATGCTGTGGGGATGCTTCACTGCAGCAGACTCTGGAAAGCTTGTGAAGGTAGAGGATTAAATGAATGCAGCAAAATACTGCAAGAGAACTGTGACTTGGGAGATTTGTTTTCCAGCAAAATAGTGACCCCAAGCATAAAGCCAGAGTTACAACAAAGTTAATGTCCTGAAGTGGCCAAGTCAGAGTCCAGACCTCAATTCAATTGAGAACTTGTGGCTGGACTTGAAAACGGCTGTTCACTCGTGATCCCCATGCAGTCTGTCGAAGACTGAGCTATTTTGTAAAGAAGAAATGGGGAAAATTGCAGTGTCCAGATGTGCAAAGTTGATGGAGACCTATCCACACAGACTCAAGGCTGCAATTGCTGCCAAAGGTGCATCTACTAAATACTGACTTGAAGAAGGTGAGTAGTTATGTAATCAATTATTTTGTGATTAATAATTGTCATAAATTTAGATCACTTTGTAGAGATCTGTCTTTTTCTATAGATTAGTGTAAAAAGACCAAATTAAATCCACTGTGATTCAATGTTGTAAAACATTACAAATGAAAACTTCCGAGGGGGGTGAATACTTTCTATAGGCACTTGATTCTGGGTAGGCTGGTGCCAGTGGTGAGTCACCCGCAGCCAGGAAGGGTTCTATCCCCCAAGCCCAACCAACATCATACCTTCCTCTTCCCTCCCACCCCCAAGTTCCTGTTGTCGATTCCTGTAACCCATTGTGTAAAAAGCTCACTGCGGTTGACTGACTCTTTCTGTAGAGCCGGTGTTTAGAGTGGTGTAGCAAGGGATCAGGCCCTCTGGCCCTTTGAGAGCATTCTGTCAGTCAGTCAAGCTCAGCCACTTATATGGATCCCATTTTATTATCTTTCATTATTTCCACGGGTCTGTATGCTCTTTGGGATGTGCAAGGAAGGAGAAATACCTGGGGTGGGGGGAGAGAATTCACATATGGTCACAGGAAGAACGTGCAACAGGTGGGTGAGGGTCAGGACCCGCAAGTCTGTGGCTCTTTCCACTGGGGCACCTTTGCTCTATGGGGATTACAATTGCGTTTGGGTAGATGTCTACGAGGTGTGAGTACGTGATCTCTCTGCTTCGTACCTTCCCCACCTCTCCCTCCTTGCTGCGCGGTGCCTCCCCCTGTGTCGTCCCCTGCAGCCCTGGGTGTAAAAATGGCTGTTGTCTCTCTTCTTCCCCAGAGCCTCACATCTTGCTGTTCAGGAGGCCGCTGCCGAAGAAGGAGCCTGAAGGAATCTGACCCACCCCAAGCCCCACCCCTCCCTAACCTACCCGACACCCTCGAACCAGCAGCAAATCTCCACGTTCCTCCCTGAATCCACTGACCCCCCCCCCCACCTCTACCCACTCCTTCGTCGCACTTTGTCGCCTCGTATACTTGGAAGTGTTTGCTGCAAAATGGGATTATGGACATTGTTTCCTCTGTGTTCTACTTCACCCTTGTGGAGGAACTGTTTGCGCAGGTAGCCCTCGAGTCTCACCAACCCATCGTTCTGTTTCTAGTCACGGGAACCATGAACCACCCTTGTCCATCAGAATGTGAACCTGGTGTTCCTCCTAACAGGCAGGCTGCTGGCTGTAGTTTGGTGGGGACAGCACTGTCGTAATCAACTCCTAACCCACCACGTTCCTTCACTTTCTCCTACGTCCCTTCTCCCTTTCGCCACGTCAGCTGTGTTCAAGATACTCCCTGTAATGTCTTCACGAAGATCTCCCTTCATCTGTCAGAGCTTTTGGAACAGTGCAGATCGAGGTGGAGAGGTTAGAAAGGTGGGTGGGTGACAGTCAACTGGAGGCACCTCGTTTCAGTCCTCGCCCTTTGACATTGACCGCAGGGCTTCTCCAAGACCTTTGGCCACATGCGTTTGGACGTGTGGCTGTGCTTGCTCAGGCTGGGCGGCATCTGTGGTACCAGAATCATTTCAGGCTGCTGATGCTTCTGAAGGGCGGTGGGGGGGGGGTTGGTGGTGCAAGTGGTTTGAAGTAGAGCAAGGAAGGGAAAAGGGTGGGGGATCCAAGATTGGAGATGGATTGGGCAGAAGGGTAGAGTTGATGTTTGAGGTTAATTGTCTTGATTTTTGTTTTTGGGTGGGGGGCAAGAAGAGAAGGGGTGGCAGATATCAACGGTAACTCCATTCCTCCCTCCATAGCTGCTGCCTGACCTACTGCCTGTTTCCATAGTTTTCTGGCTGTGCTTTCGGGTTTTCCAGCAACTGCCTTGCGTTGTTTTCCTGCTGTGATGGGCTGGTTGGTGGGGGATGGGGGTCTGGAATGGAGAGGGAGAAAGAAGTAGACCCCAAAACACTGCTCGTCGCATCGCGCTTCGGAAGCCTCGTGCGTGCATCTCGTAACCAACAGTCTTGTTGTTATATCCTACAATGTTCTCACTGTTTGGATCAGGATGTTCTGGTGTGGCAGCATTCACTGTCCGGGCAAGCAGAGCTGGAGCAGTGTGACCCTGTCCCTTGGACCTGGGCTTTAGAAAGTCCCAAAGCCAAGCAGGCTGCTCCTCTGTCTATTCTCCTCCACTACTGGGTGGGGAAGAGAATCTGGGGGGGGGGGGAATGCTGGAAGATCAGCTGCAGTGATAAATGGGGAATGACACTAAGAGAAATGTACTGTGGCCTCCACAATCTCTGCACCAGTGCCAAAGGCAATGGAGGAAGATGCAAACAGGAGAGATTTTAAATAATTTTCAAATACTCCTCATGGGAAAACTGTGAAACCCTCCCTAACATAAACACAAGAAATTCTGCAGAGGCTGGAAATCCGGAGTAACACACACGAAATACTGGAGGAACTCAGCAGGTCAGTCAGTGTCCAGGAAGAGGAATAACCAGTCGAGGTATCGGGCTGCAACCCTTTATCAGGATTGGAAAGGAGGGGGGGTGTGGAGGGGAAGGAGTACAAGCTGGCGGTGGCTACTCGAGACCAGGTGAAGGGGGAGGTGCCGAGGATGAAGTTAGAAGCTGGAGAGTGATAGGTAGAAGAGGTAAAGGGGTGAAGAAGGAATCTGATGGGAGAGAAGAGTGGGCTACAGGAGGAGGGGCACCAGAGGGAGGTGAGGAGAGGAGAAAAGGGGTGGTTTATGAAACAGAATGGGGAATACAAAAAGAAGGGAGAGGGGAAGAAATTACCGGTAACCAGAAAGACCATCCCTATAAGAGTAACAGATGGTGTTACAGTGCTTAGCTAATGGAGCCAGAGGCCATGGGCAGAGAGGGAAGATTATTAAAGTGGCCAGGATCTCATGGGTCTCCGTAGCAGGCCACGTTTCCCAGCGTATGCTTGATCCTCTTGGTCACAGCCTTCTCTCGGCACCACAGCCACCCAGATTGGGAGGCGTGATGCTGGGTGGCTGATCAATTTGGAAGGGGTGTGTGCGGGGAAGGCCACCTCTCCGTTCCCGGCGGGGGAGTTGAGCTGGCAGCGGGTGTATTTTGCACAGGCTTTACTGAAGGTGCAGTGTCTGTGTGTGTGTGTATTTGTGAGACGGAAACCCCTTTATCCTACAGCTTGATGGGATCCCTGTGTCAACCTTCCCTTAGAGGACCGGGAGGAATGAGGGAACTGGCAGCTGCTTAGCCAGGAGGCAAAGCACACTGGGGATTGAACAGCTTGCGCTTTGATCAAATTTCTCTTGAAGAACGCCGGGCAGAGAGGTTCCCCGAGTTACTTCCACGCAACCTGTGGCTCACTGTCTCTTGCTCATCAACAAACCCCAGACGGGCCGTTTATCCCCTCGTCTCTGGAAAGGATTGACACCCTGGAGGACTGTTTCCGAACCTCAGTGCTGCTATAACCTGCGCAGCCAGTTCAATCCACTCTCGTAACCCTGTGGTCTGTTCGCTGGGTGCCAATGGCTCTGTGGGGCTTCGAATGTTGTTACATCATCTTCGTGCTGCCAGCTTATTGAGTCTTGTTGACGAATGGTTATGCTCAGATGTCTGTCTTATATGTAGAGAAATACTTCATTTTGTTAGACTCCATTATCTGTAGCACGTTCATGCATATTGATCATGTAAACCTTTCTGGCATGTTTATTACAGTTTGTACTTGATTTTAATACACTTTTTTTAATATTATCCGTAATGCCTGTGTACTGTTTCTTGTGTAATCACCAGTGAAAATATCTACTTGGTTCTCATCTCACATATGAACACTCAGGATCCCAAACAGTCCTTTCATGTGAGACAACACTTCACCTGCCAGTCTGTTGGGGTGTCATCTATTGTATGTGCTGCTTTACATCAGTGAGACCCAATGTAGGTTGGGAACCACTTTGTCCAGCATTTTTGCTCCATCCGCTGCAAAAGGCAGGATCTCCCAGCGGCTGCCCGTTTCGATTCAACTTCCCGTTCCCATTCTAGCGTGCCAGACCATGGCCTCCTCTGCCGCTCTGATGAGGCCACACTCCGGTTGGAGGAGCAACACCTCCTATTCTGTCCTGAGTTTGCCTCTAACCTGATGGCATGAACATTGATTCCTCTAAATTGTCATAATTCCTCCCTCCTCTCACCTTCTTTCTATTCCCCATTCTGGTTCCCTTCTTGCCCCTCTGATACTTTTCCTCCCTTCCCTTTCTGTCAACTGTCCCCTCCTGTTAGATCCCTTCTTCACCCCTTTACCTCTTCCCCCTATCACCTGCCAGTTTCTTTCTTCATTCCACTCCTCTCCTCCACCACACACCTCCCTCACCTGATTACACCTATCACCAGCCAGCTCGTATCCCTTCCACTACCACCCCACTCCCCAAACACACAGCACATTGAGCTACATTTTCTGAGGAGAAACACAGATGTAGAAAAGCTTCATCTGGAGGTCACTGGGACCAGAGGTCTTGATTTATAGTGAGAGATGGGATGGGCTACAACTGTTTGCCTGGCTGGGAGGTTCAGAAGCAACGCACACAAAGAACACTGAGGCTGTCTACAAGAAGGGTCAGAACCGTCTCTATTTACTGAGGAGACTGAGGTCCTTTAACATCTGCCGGACGATGCTGAGGATGTTCTACGAGGCTGTGGTGGCCAGTGCGATCATGTTTGCTGTTGTGTGCTGGGGCAGCAGGCTGAGGGTAGCAGACACCAACAGAATCAACAAACTCATTCGTAAGGCCAGTGATGTTGTGGGGATGGAACTGGACTCTCTGACGGTGGTGTCTGAAAAGAGGGTGCTGTCCAAGTTGCATGCCATCTTGGACAATGTCTCCCATCCACTACATAATGTAATGGGTGGGCACAGGAGTACATTCAGCCAGAGACTCACTCCACCGAGTTGCAACACAGAGTGTCATAGGAAGTCATTCCTGCCTGTGGCCATCAAACTTTACAACTCCTCCCTTGGAGGGTCAGACACCCTGAGCCAATAGGCTGGTCCTGGATTTATTTCCTGGCACAATTTACATATTACTATTTACTATTTATGGTTTTATTACTATTTAATTATTTATGGTGCAACTGTAATGAAAACCAATTTCCCCGGGATCAATAAAGTATGACTATGACACAAAATGCTGAGGGGAAGTCAGCAAATCGGCCAGGGTCTATGGAGGGAATAAAACAGTCAATGTTTCTGGTCAGGAAGGGGCAGAAGCCAGAATAAGAAGGTGGGGGTTGGAGGAGTACAAGCAGGTGAGGGGCGGGGGGAGAGTGGGGATAGGCAGAAGAGGGAGAGGGCAGTGGACTGTGGAAGGAGGAGGGGAACCAGTGGGCGGTGATAGGCAGACAAGAGTAAAAGCGGAACTGGAATGGGGAATTGAAAATAAAAAGAGAATGGGAGGGGGGAGAAATTAATGCAGAGAGGTTTATAAAATCACAAGGGGTGTGGATGAGGTGGGTAGCCTTTTTCCGAGGGCTAAAACTAGAGGGTATAGGTACATGGGGGTCCTGAGGAGAGGGTGATAGGCATATGGAATGACATGCGCCTGTCGTGCGTGCAGCCTGGTACAGCCGTTCCGATCTATTCTTACTTTCTTCTTCTTACTTTTTAATTTATGTTTTTTTTTTCTCATGGTAACACGTCGAAGCTGCACCCTCTCTAACATGCTGGTAGAGAGAGTTTTATTTGGGTTTTCTTTAGCGTTGGAAATGGTTACATCCCGACACGCGGGACAGAAGCAAGGTCGCATTGTGTATTCCACGGATCAGCAAAGACCGGCCGGTTTAGCGAGCAGAGCGGCGGACACCCCTGCTGAAATCCGGAGGAAAACACACAGAGGGGGATCACAAAGCCGAGGAAAGAGGACTGGGTCGAGACAACAGAGACTTTTGGAGAAGAGGAGTTCGGTGGGTAATACTGTTCTGGCTGACCGGAAGTGCACTGAGAGTGGTAAGCGTGAAGGAGTTCGGTGCTTACTGTTCTGGCTAACAACGGATGGTGCAATCCAGGGTATATTACGATCGAGGAATGTGTTTGCAGACTGGATATTGAACTTTTCACTGATGGACTTCGGCCACATTCCACCGAGATACAACACTTGGCGGCACGGGAGGTCATTCCTGCCTGTGGCCATCGAAAGTGCAGCTCCTCCCGTGGAGGGTCAGACACCCTGAGCCAATCGACTGGTCCTGGACTTACTTTCCATCTGGCATAGTTTTGCATTTTGTTGTTTGATTGTTGGGGTTTTTTGTATTGCTATATTACGCTCTATTCTTGGTTGGTGCGGCTGTAACGAAACCAAATTTCCCTCAGGATTAATAAAGTATATCTATCTAAGAAAGTAGAGGCAGCTACAACAAGGTTTAAAAGGACTTTGGGAAGGGTAGACAGCGGCACAGGAGAGTGAATGCTGGAAATCTGGAGTTCCAATCAAACCTAGAGTTCCTAAGCAGGTCAGGCAGTCCTGGAAATCCAGATAAACACACACACGATGCTGGAGGAACTCAGCAGGCCAGGCAGCGTCCATGGAAATGTGTGGACAGTTGACGTTTCGGTCTGAGACCCTTCATCGGGACTGGAGAGAAGGTTGAGAAGCCAGAGAAATAGGTTGGGGGGGAGGGGAGGAAGTACAGGGTGGTGGGTGAAGTACAGAGCTGGGAAGTTGATGGGTGAAAGAGATCAGGGCTGGAGAAGGAGGACAGAAGACCATGGAGGAAAGGGAAGAAGGGAAGGGGGAGGAGCACCAGAGGGATGTGTTAGGCAGGTAAAGAGATACGGTGAGAGAGGAAATGGGAAATGGTGAAGGTGGGGGGGGGGGCAATAACCGGAAGTTTGAGAGGTTGGAGGCTACCCAGACAGAATATAAGCTGTTGCTCCTCCAATCTAGGTGGCGTCTAGGGAAGGAAATGGACGGTCGAGTCCTGATTTCCCTTTTTATACCGAACACTGAAGGCAGGATTGTAGAAGGTGAAGTGAATTTTATTTGTGTTTATTTGTGATTTTCAGGAAAAGGGCCCATGGCAAATCAACAGAGGGCAATAGGCCATCCCACTCATGAACGACTCTCTTGGTAGTGCTGTCCAGTTATGTTCATAGTGTCATTCTGACAGTAAACAAACCTTTCCCGCCCACTGAGTCCAGGCCGTCCACCCATTTTCTTTACTCACTCTCCCTCCCTCCACCCACCTCACAATAGAATCAGAATCAGGTTTATTATCACCAGCATGTGACGTGAAATTAGTTAACTTAGCAGCAGTTCAATGCAATACATAATCCAGCAGAGACAGAGAAAAAAATAATATTAATAAATAAAACAAAACATCATAAACAAGTAAATCAATTACGTATATCGAGTAGATTTTTTTTAAATGTGCAAAAACAGAAATACTGTATATTAAAAAAAGTGAGGTAGTGTCCAAAGCTTCAATGTTCATTTAGGAATTGGATGGCAGAGGGGAAGAAGCTGTTCCTGAATCGCTGAGTGTGTGCCTTCAGGATTCTGTATCTCCTACCTGATGGTAACAGTGAGAAAAGGGCATACCCTGGGTGCTGGAGGTCCTTAATAATGGACGCTGCCTTTCTGAGACACTACTCCCTAAAGATGTCCTGGGTACTTTGTAGGCTAGTGCCCAAGATGGAGCTGACTAGATTTACAACCTTGTGCAGCTTCTTTCGGTCCTGTGCAGTAGCCCCTCCATACCAGACAGTGATGCAGCCTGTCAGAATGCTCTCCACGGTACAACTATAGAAGCTTTTGAGTGTATTTGTTGACATACCATTGACTTTCCCCCGATTCTACCCCTCACACACACACTCGGGACAATTCAGAGCAGCTGGTTAACCCACTGACTGCACACCTTTCAGGACGTGGAAGGGGACCGGAGTACCTTGGGGAATTCCACTCGGACACATGGACCAGTGCAAACTCCACACACATGCAGACAGTGCCGGAGGCTGGGACTGAACCGAGCACTCTGGAGTCGGCAGCTATGTTAGCTGTGCTGTCCACTGCCCTGATCTCTTACTTCACCCTGTCCTAGGGAGTGTGGATGATTTATAAAGGTTTTGGCAGAGACACAGGGACAAAAGTAGTTACCCAGGGGAGCTAACTGTCTGAAGAGGAGGTGGAGGCAGAAACCTCCACAATACCTCAAGAACATCCGCAGAGTTTTGATGAGATGTTGCCTACAGGACCAAGGACTGAGATATGGGAGTAGTCCCCAAGCTCTATTTTTGGACATTGTGAACCAAGTAAATTTGTTATCAAAGTACATACACAGCCCTGAGATTCATTTTCTTGTAGGCATACTCAATAAATCCAATAACCATTATAGAATCGATGACGAACTGTGCAAAAGACAAGAAACTGGGCAAATAGAAAAATGAAGAAAAAACAACTAACTGCTCGCAGTGGCCACTCCAGTGGTGATGTCTGTTATCTGTCAAGTAGGGTGCCGTGCACAATCTTCTGAAATGCCTGCTTCGCCACCACTGCTACTGTGTGATCCAGAATCTCCAGAGGGGAAGACCCCGAGTCCTCGGCTTTGCTTGTTGCTCAGCGGCCGGGGCGGGGTCAAAGCGCTCGGCAGAGATGGTGCTCGATGCTCAGTGACGGAGGGCTGGTCGGAGGCTTGAAGTTTTCTGACGGACTCAGAGTCGGCTGCGGTCGGGTGCTTCCAATGCATCGGCAAGTTGGCGGCGCTTGGAGGTTCACGGCAGGGAGAGTTTCTCCCTTCTGCTGCCTGCGTGAGATGATAGGACTATCGGACTTTGAGACTTTTGTTTACCGTGCCCATGGTCTGCTCTTCATCAAATTATGGTATTGCTTCGCACTGTTGTAACTATATGTTATAATTATGTGGTTTTAAGCAACACACATCAAAGTTGCTGGTGAACGCAGCAGGCCAGGCAGCATCTCCAGGAAGAGGTACAGTCGATGTCTCAGGCCGAGACCCTTCGTCAGGACTAACTGAAGGAAGAGCTAGTAAGAGATTTAAAAGTGGGAGGGGGCGGGGGAGATCCAAAATGATAGGAGAAGACAGGAGGGGGAGGGATGGAGCCAAGAGCTGGACAGTTGTTTGGCAAAAGGGATATGAGAGGATCATAGGACAGGAGGCTCAGGGAGAAGGAAAAGGGGGAGGGGGGAAAGAAACCCAGAGGATGGGCAAGGGGTATAGTCAGAGGGACAGAGGGAGAAAAAGGAGAGAGAGAGAAAGAATGTGTGTATATAAATAAATAACGGATGGGGTACGAGGGTGAGGTGGGGCATTAGCAGAAGTTAGAGAAGTCAATGTTCATTAGCGGAAGTTAGAGACCCGACTATTATGTGGTTTTATCAGTTTTAGTCCTGTGTTTCTTGTGATACTTGTGATATCATTGTGGAGGAACATTGTATCATTTTTAATACATGCATTTCTAAATGACAATAAACGAGGACTGAGTGTCCTCATAATCTAATCTAATAATAAATAAATAAGCAATAAATATTGAGAACAGGAGGTGAAGAGTCCTTGAAAGTGAATCCATAGGTTGTGGGAACTGTTCAGTGATGGGGCGAGTGAAGTTAAGTCCCTTTGGTTCAAGAGCCTGATGGTTGAGGGGTAATAACTGTTCCTAAACCTGGTGGTGTGAGTCCTGAGGCTCCTGTACCACCTTCCAGGTGGTGGGGGTCCCTGATGATGGATGTTACTTACCTGCGACAATGCTCCATGTAGATGTATTCGGTGGTGGGAAGGGCTTTACCCAGGATGGACTGGGCCGAATCGACTACTTTTTGTAGGATTTTCCAGTCAAGGGCATTGGTGTCTCCATACCAGGCCGTGTTGCAATGTACTCTGCACCACACATCATTAGGAGTTTGTCAGAGTTTTACACGTCAGCTGAATCTTTGCAAACTTCTAAGGAAGTAGAGGCACTGCTGTGCTTCTTTCGTGATTTCTGTGCTGGGCCCAGGACAAATCCTCTGAAGTGAAAGTACTGAGGAATTTAAAGTTGCTGCCACTCTCCTCTGATACCCCAATGAGGACGGTTCATGGACCTCCGGTTTCCTCCCCGTGAAGTTACCTCCTTGGTCTTGCTGGCACCACGCAGCCAGATTTTCAACCTCCCTCAGATATGCTGATTCCTCGCCACCTTTGATTCGGCCGACGACAGTGGTGTCATCAGCTTGAAATTGGCATTGGAGTTGGGCTTAGCCTCACAATCATAAGTATAAAGCGTGTAGAGCAGGGGGCAAAGCACGCAGTTCTGTGGTGCACCTGTGCTGAGGGAGATGGTGGAGGAGATACTGTTACCAATCCGAACTGACTGGGGTCTGCAAGTGAGGAAATTGAAGACCAAATTGTATAAGGTGGTATTGAGGCCAAGGTCTTGGAAGCTTATTGATTAGTTTTGAGGGGATGATAGTATTAACTGCCAAGCTGTAGTCAATAAAGAACCTCCTGATGTATGCTTCTGTGCTGTCAAGCTGTTCCAGAGTTGAGTGGAGAGCCAACGAAATGGCATCTGCTGTGGTCCTGTTCTGCCGTAGGCAAATTGGAGCGGATCCAAGCCGCTTCTGAGGCAGGAGTTGGTAAGTTTCATCTCCAACCCCTCGAAATACCTCATCCCTGTGGATGTCAGTGCTACTGGACAATGTCATCGAGGTAGGTTAAACCCTGCTTAAAGCAGCGGGAACCTCAGACTGCCAAAGCGAGAAGTTAAAGATCTCAGTGAACACTCCAGCCAGTTGATCAGGCAGGTGTCCCATCTGGGCTGGATGCTTTCTGTGGGTTCACACTCCTGAAAGGGTGCTCTCACACAGGCCTCAGAGACTGAAATCACAAGATCATCAAGGGCCTTGGGAGTTTGTGATGGTTCCTCCACGTGCAGACAGTAAAAGCGAGCTTAGTAGACATTGAGCTCAACTGGAAGTGAGGCCTTGTTATCACCTATGTTGCTTGAGGTGATAGCATTTAAGTCCTGTCACACCTTTCGATCATCCTTCATTGATTCAGGCTTGTTGTGGAATTGTCACCACCCGTGAGGTAGCTTTCCAGAGATCATACCTGTGGTAACAACTGGTTTGAGATTTAATATAATTTAAAGTTTAAAGTAAATTTATTATCAAAGTACATATAGTACCCTCAGATTCATTTTCTTACAGGCATTCACAGTAGAACAAAAAGTGCAATACAATGAAAAACCTACATACAAAGATTAACAGAATGACAAAAATGTCACATCTTCTCTATATGTGAGAACACACCAAACTCATCGTGGCTATCCCTCGAGGTCGAGGATGCTGGTCCTCGTTCTGTTGATCTACTTATGGGCTTTCAAGTGGCTTATGAGTCCAGTCTTGGCTTTGAAAGTTCTTCCGCATTCAGGGCAGGTAGTTCCAGATGGCAGATCGGGCTTTGGTTGTTGCTGCCTCTCTTTCCATTTTCTTCTCTTTCCTTCTAATTCTGCACATCTGTTGGCTTCGAAAGTTGCTGTTCCTTCTTGGATGATGGCTTGCCGGAGTTTCCTGTCCTTGGCATTGGTTTCCCAATTGTTGATGTCAATGATACATTTCTTCACGTTGGCTTTTTTAAGATGTCTTTGAATCTCTTCTGTTATCCGCCTCTTTTACGTTTGCCTTCTTTAAGCTGGGAGTAGAAGATTTGTTTCGGCAGACGTTTGTCTTTCATCGGAACAACATGACTGCTCCATCTTAGTTGGTTCTTGATGACGTAGGCTTCAATACTTGTTGTTTTTGCTTCATTTAGTACACTGACGTTGGTTCTTCTATCTTCCCAGCTGATATTTAAGATGTTTCGAAGACAGCGTTGATGGAACTTTTCAAGTGCCTTCAGATGTCGTCGGTATGTTGTCCAGGTTTCTGAAACATACAGGAGCTTTGGGATTACCACTGCTTTGTACACTAACATTTTGGTGTCTGTTCGGATGTCACGATCATGAATGACTCTTGTTTGGAGATGTCCAAAAACTGTCCCAGCGCATTTAAGACGATGTTGGATCTCGTCATTAAGGTCGACATTGGAGGAGAGGTGACTTCCAAGATATGGAAAGTGGTCCACGTTTTCCAGGGTTGTTTCGCCAAGTTGAATTGTCGGTTCTATCTGATTTGTCTCAATTGGTGACGGTTGATAGATGATCTGAGTCTTCTTGGAATTGATGGCAAATCCAATTTTTGTGTATGCATGGTTGAAGGCAGTCAGAATCTGTTGTAGGTGGTTTTCTGAAAGAGCTGCAACACTGTTATCATCTGAGTATTGGAACTCGATGAGGGAACTCGTGGATGTCTTGTTTTTGGACTTGAGACGGGCAAAGATTGAAAAGTCTGCCATCTGTTCTTGTAGACAATTTCGATTCCTGGGGGTAGGTCGTCCTTGATAATGTGGATGATTGTCGCAATGAAGATGGTGAACAAAGTTGGGGGTAATCACGCATCCCTGTTTTACTCCTGATCTAACTTGAAAAGGCTCACAGTTACTGTTGCTGACCATGACTGTGGCAAGCATGCCACCAAACTATGAGGTACACTGATAGGTACTGCATCGTAATTCCATCTTTGAAAGATAACACAAATGTTCAGCGTTCTTCTTCGCAGAAAGAAAACGAAAAGAAAAACATTTCTTTGGTCTTTCTCTAAATAACAAATTTGGGACTCCCAGGTTCGCTCTCGGAACCAGAAGCAAACGCGCCGCGGATCCACACGGCGCACTTTCAGCGTAACGCTGCTCGTCAGATCAATGGGGGTCGTCATCTAAACTGCTGGTCGCCGCTGCGGTGACGTCAGACCAATCGCGCAGCGGCGGAGGGCGGATTGACTGGCGGATCTGCCAATGGCGATAGAGAAGGTGGCCCTGGTGGGAGGGGAGAGGAAGGAGCAAGTTAGAGTGAGGGGCAGCTCTGCAGGTGAGTGGTGGCACTGGAGGGGGATGGCGGGTGTTCGGCGGTGTATGCGTCCACAGTTTTTATTACATATAGGCAAACCTGGTAACAGGCTGCAATATAGTACAGCACATTTAAAATGGAGAAGAGTCCAAAGATGCTTTCAGAAAGGATTAGAAAAGTAAATCTCTTTAAATAGGGTAGTGAAGGTCTGAGGAGTATTTCCGATGAGAGAGGGGGTCAGGGAAGTTTGCGGGATTCGGGGTCGGGTCATCTGAAGACGGATCAGAGTGTAGAGAGATATTTGAGGCTAGAGACACGGAAGGGTGCAGGGATCGGAGGGCTGTAGAGGCGGGGGAGGGGGAGGGGCTGGAGAGAGTCACAGACGGGAGAAGGATGGAGGGGCCGGAAGGGGTCACAGAGATGGGGAGGGGTGTAGGGCCCAGAGGGGGTCACAGAGAATGGGAGGGGTGTAGGACCCAGAGGGGGTCACAGAGATGGGGAGGGGTGTAGGACCCAGAGGGGGTCACAGAGATGGGGAGGGGTGTAGGACCCAGAGGGGGTCACAGAGATGGGGAGGGGTGTAGGACCCAGAGGGGGTCACAGAGATGGGGAGGGGTGTAGGACCCAGAGGGGGTCACAGAGATGGGGAGGGGTGTAGGAGCCAAAGGGCTGTAGAGGCTGGTCGAGTCACAGAGGTGAGGATGGTAGATTTACATTCACAGGAATTCGTGAGTTCACTTGACTGGAGTATAAACGATGCCCAGCTTTTGCCACAGGGTGGCTCTGTAGGTGAGCTGTACACTTGTCAGGGATTCCATTTTCTCTAACAGCAGTAGAAAGCAGCTATTTGGTCCATCTAGTTGGAACAATCCTACCCTGCACTAGTTTTCCCTGTAAACTGTTCCCATGTGTGTCTCAGAGAGAGAGAGAGATACAGACACACACACGCACGCACACACACACACACACACACACACACACACACAATACGCATACATATAGACACAAGGAGGTGGATGAACAAGGTCTCTGGGGCTGTGAGGCATCACTTTACCCACTGTGCTACCCCATTGGTTATCAATGGTGGTGCTGCCGAACCTGTGAGAGAACAAATACGTACAGTGTTATCTGTACAGGCAACAAGGCCTGATGAGGAATGCAGAGCAACAGGCCCTTCAGCCAGTGAGCTTTGTGCTGACCCTCCTGCCAGTCCTAATGAATCCCATCGGCTTGCACGTTGTCCATATCCCTCTGCTCCCCACCTGTTCATCTGTATCGGGAAATTATGTGATCACAGTGAAAATATGCAAACCTCAGAGACAGTCACACACACACAGTTATGGAGATTCATTTGGAGGCTTCCGGAGTCTGGCACTACACAACACATACCTTGTAATCACACAAAACGCTGGAGGACTCAGCAGGTCAGGAAGGGAATGAACCCATCGACTTCCACAGATGTTGCCTGACCTGCTGAGTTCTTTACAGCATTGTGTATGTGACTTGCTCTAGACTCTCAGCATCTGCAGAATCTCTTGTGTTTACATATCTTGTCATCATCTCAAAAGTTTCAGAGTCATACAGCACGGAAACAAGCCACGTGGCCCACAAAATTGTGCTGAACTAATTAAACTAGTAGTCAAATGTCCAACTGAACAAATCCCTTCTGTCTACACAATACCCATATCCTTCAATTTGCTGCGCATTAATGTTCTCTCTAAGACCCCCTTAAATGCCTCTGTCATACTTGCCTGTACCACCATCCCTGACAGCACATTTCAGCACCCACCACTCTATGTGGTAAAAGCTTGCCACTCACATCGCCTTTAAACTTGCCACTTCTCACCTTAAACGCATGCCCTCTGGTGTTTGACATTTCAACCCTGGGTAAAAGGCAAAGGCTGTTTACTTGTAATCTTACAAACCTCTGTCAGGTCTCCCGTCAGCCTCCACCACTCCAGAAAAAATCAGCCCAAGTTTGTCCAACTTCTCCTAGCTCACGCCCTCTAATCCAGGCAGTGTCCTGGTGACCTGTTCTGCGTCCTCTCCAAAGCCCCCACGTCCTTCCTGTGACAGGGAGACCAGAACTGAATGAAACACTCCAGACATGACCTAACCAGAGTTTTATAGAGCTGCAACATAACTTCCAACTGCTGTACACCTGCTCATTAATGCAAATATCTAATCAGCCAATCATGTGGCAGCAACTCTTTGCATAAAAGCATGCAGACATGGTCAAGAGGTTCAGTTGTTGTTCAGACCAAACATCAGAATGGGGAAGAAATGTGATCTAATTGACTTTGACTGTGGAATGATTGTTGGTGCCAGACGTGGTGGCTTGAGTATCTGGGACATCTCCTGGGAGCTTCACACACAACGGACTCTAGAGTTTACTGAGAATGGTGCAAGAAACAAGAAACGTCCAATCAGCAACAGTCAGGCCGTTTAAAGGCCAAGGAGGAGGAAGTGTTGGGCCTCCTAATGAATATTAGGTGGATAAGTCCCCATGGCCTGATGGGATTTACCCCAGGTTATTGAGGGAGGCAAGATACGAGATTGCTGAGTCCTTGACCAGTGTCTTTGTGTCCTCTTTAGCTCGGTGAGTGGCTAATGTTATACCTCTATTCAAAAAGGGAACAAGGAAAAATCCTGGAAACTATAGACCGGTGAGTTTCACACCAGTCGTAGGGAAATTGCTGAAGAAGATTCTTAGGGATAAGATATATATGCATTTGGAAACCCATGGCTTTGTGCGTGGCTGGTTGTGCCCTACCAACCTGTGAGTTTTTTGACAAGGTGACAAGTGAGATTGATTAAGGTAGATTACTGGATGTTGTCTACATAGATTGTAGTAAGGTGTTTGCCAAAGCCCCTCATGGGAGGCTAATCCAGAAGATTAAGATGCATGGGGTCCACGGCGAATTGGCTGTTAGGGTTCAGAACTGGCTTATGCATAGCAGACAGAGGGTAGTGGTCTGCAATTAATGGGGTTCCACAGGGATCTGTGCTGGGACCTCTGCTGTTTATGATTTTTAATACAGGATGCTGCCTGGATGAAGATGTAGATGGGTGGGTTAGTAAATTTGCGGATGATACCAAGATTGGTGGAGCTGTGGATAGAATACAGCACAAAATAGATCAGTTTTAAATATGGGCTGAGAAATGGCAGATGGAGTTTAACCCAGAGAAATGTGAGGTGTTGCAGCTTGGCAGGGCAAATGCAAGGAGACAGTACACTCTGAAGGGCAAGATCCTTAACAGTAAACACAAAATACTCTGCAGATGCTGGGGTCAAAGCAACACTCACAACACGCTGAAGGAACTCAGCAGGTCGGGCAGCGTCCGTGGAAACAATCGATCGACGTTTCGAGCTGGAACCCTTCGTCAGGACTGTAGAGGGAAGGGGCAGAGGCCCTATAAGGGATGTGGGGGAAGAGTGGGAAGGAGAACCTTAACAGTGTTGCTGAGCAGAGAGACCTTGAGATTGAAGTTAATAGCTCCTTGAAAGCGGCTACACAGATCGATAAGGTGGTTCAGAAGGCTTGTAGAATACTTGCTTTTATTAGTCGAGGCATTGAGTTCAAAAGTCAAGGAGTTATGTTGCAACTTTATAAAACTCAGTTTAGGCCACATCTGGAGTATTGCATACAGTTCTGGTCACCCTGCTGCAGGAAGGATGTTGAGGGTTTGAAGAAGTTCTCCAGGATGCTGTCTAGTTTAGAGCACAAGTGCTATCACAAGAGGCTGGGTAAACCTGGATGGTTTTCTCTGGAACGGCGTAGGGTGAGGGGAGATCTAATAGAGGTTCACATGATTATGGGGGGCTTAGATAGATTGGACAGGGAGTATCTGTTTCCCAGGGTTGAAATGTCTAACACCAGAGGGCATGCATTGAAGGTGAGAGGGGGCAGGTTCAAGGGGGATGTGAGGGGTAAGTTTTTACTCAGAGTCACGAATGTCTGGAATGTGCTGCCTGATGTGGTGGTGGAAGCAAATACATTAGAGGTCCTTATAAGAGACGTTTGGATAGACAGATGGCTGTCTGGGATACGGACATTATTATTAGAGTTCAGGTGTTTTTGATTTGCTTTTTAGCTGGGTGGGCACAACACTGTGGGCCGAATGGCCTGTTCCTGTGCTGTACTGGTCTATGTTCTGTTTACATCACAAACAGCAGAGGTCCCAGCTCAGATCCCTGTGGAACCCCACTGATCACAGACCTCCAGTGGAATATGTCCCTTTGACCACTACCCTCTGTCTGCTATGCGTAAACCAATTCTGAATCCAAACAGCCAATTTGTCTCAGACCCCATGCATCTTAATCTTCTGGATTAGCCTCCCGTGGGGGATTTTGTCACACACCTTACTGCAATCCACGCAGACAATATCCAGTAATCTACCTTAATCAATCTCTCGTCACCTTGTCAAAAAACTCAGTCAAGTTGCTGGCTCTTCCTAATCAGGCCATGGATTTCCAAATGCTGATATATCCCATCCCTAAGAATTTTCTCCACCAATTTCCCCACAACTGACGTGAGACTCACCGGTCTACAGTTCCCAGGAATTTCCCTTCTTAAAGAGAGATGTTGAAGAGCGGGTTAGTGAGTTTGCAGATAATGCAGCATTGGGCTAAAGGCCTGTTACTGTGCTGTGCTCTTCTGTATTCTGTTGACAGTTCTGTGGGTGAAAACTCCTTGTTAATGAGAGCTCAGTGGAGAAGGTCAGACTGGTTCAAGCTGACAGGAAGGCAGCAACAACTAAAATAACCACACATTACAACAGTGGTGTGCAGAAGAGCATCTCTGAATGCTCAACATGTCGAACCTTGAATTGGATGGGCTACAGCAGCAGAAGACCACAACACACTCAGAGGCCACTTTATTAGGTATTGGAAGTACCAGTAAAGTGGCCACTTAGTGTAATTCACATTATGAATAAAACAATGTGTTTGATCGCGCACAGATGCTCCCTGCAATGTTTTTTCTCAGTCCCTGGACTATGTTAATCGAGAACTAGGGCGGAAACGAGGTAAACTTTTTTTCTGGCTCTGCCTGTGAGACTTTTCCTTCATGGCAGCAGTGTTTTGAAGGACGAAGGGGTGAAATGTTGCAAATCATGCCGTTATCTTATGGGATAGCAGGCAGGGGAGGGGCCGAGTGTCCTGCTGTTCTTCATTGGCAGTGTGGTGGTGCAGTGAGGGAGCAGTGGGATAGAACAAAGCAAGTGGCCTGAGTTAGATACATTTGATATATCCCTCTAAACCTTTCCTATCCGTGTACCTGTCCGTATCCCTCTAAACCTTTCCTATCCGTGTACCTGTCCGTATCCCTCTAACCCTTTCCTATCCGTGTACCTGTCCGTATCCCTCTAAACCTTTCCTATCCGTGTACCTGTCCGTGTCCCTCTAAACCTTTCCTATCCGTGTACCTGTCCATATCCCTCTAAACCTTTCCTATCCGTGTACCCGTCCATATCCCTCTAAACCTTTCCTATCCGTGTACCTGTCCATATCCCTCCAAACCTTTCCTATCCGTGTACCTGACCACATCCCTCTAAACCTTTCCTATCCGTGTACCTGTCCGTATCCCTCTAAACCTTTCCTATCCGTGTACCTGTCCGTTTCTCTCTAAACCGTTCCTATCTGTGTACCTGTCCACATCCCTCTAAACCTTTCCTATCCGCGTACCTGTCCGTATCCCTCTAAACCTTTCCTATCCGTGTACCGGTCCGTATCCCTCGAAACCTTTCCTATCCGTGTACCTGTCCGTATCCCTCTAAACCTTTCCTATCCGTGTACCCGTCCTTATCCTTCTAAACCTTTCCTATCCGTGTACCTGTCCGTATCCCTCTAAACCTTTCCTATCCGTGTACCCGTCCGTATCCCTCTAACCCTTTCCTATCCGTGTACCTGTCCGTATCCCTCTAAACCTTTCCTATCCGTGTACCCGTCCGTATCCCTCTAACCCTTTCCTATCCGTGTACCTGTCCGTATCCCTCTAAACCTTTCCTATCCGTGTCCCTGTCCATATCCCTCTAAACCTTTCCTATCCGTGTACCCGTCCATATCCTTCTAAACCTTTCCTATCCGTGTACCTGTCCGTATCCCTCTAAACCTTTCCTATCCATGTACCTGTCCATCTCCCTCTAAACCTTTCCTATCCGTGTACCTGTCCGTATCCCTCTAAACCTTTCCTATCCGTGTACCTGACCACATCCCTCTAAACCTTTCCTATCCGTGTACCTGTCCGTATCCCTCTAAACCTTTCCTATCCGTGTACCTGTCCGTATCCCTCTAAACCTTTCCTATCCGTGTACCTGTCCGTTTCTCTCTAAACCTTTCCTATCTGTGTACCTGTCCGTATCCCTCTAAACCTTTCCTATCCGTGTACCTGTCCGTATCCCTCTAAACCTTTCCTATCCGTGTACCCGTCCGTATCCCTCTAAACCTTTCCCATCCGTGTACCTGTCCAAGAGCCTTTAAACATTGTTAAACTAATTGCCTCAACCACTTTGCCTGGCAGCTTGTTCCACGGACCGACCACCCTCTGGGTGTAAAAAAGTTGCCCCTCAGATTCGTATTAAACCTCTCCCCTTTCACCTTCTAGATTACTTGCAGGCTTTTTCCCTCAGGTTGGGTGAGGCTAGAAACAGAAGTCAGTGGTTTAAGGGGAACGGTGAAATGATTCAGGGAGACCAACGGAGAACTTACTCTCTCAGAAGGTGGTGTAAGTCTGAAACTAGGAGTTTGCATAGGTGCAGGAAGATGGAACTACAGGCTGGCATGGACTAGTTGGGCTGAAGGGCCTGTTTTGGGGCTGTTGTATTTCATGAGTCCATACGACAGAGTTGTTGAAGACTTGAATATGCAGGAAATGAAAGGATTAGACAGAAGATCATGCCAACACTGACAAGATGGGCCAAATGGCTTGTTTTTCTCCTGTGGCTGTGGTGTTCTATGACACTGTAGGATAGAGATATTAAAGGCCATTCGGCCCCCGTAGTCTGCTCCACCATTTTATCGTGGCTGATCCATTTTCCCTCTCAACCCCATTCTCCTGCTTTTTCCCCGTAACCTTTCACACGCTGACTAATCAAGAACCTATCAACCTCTGCTTTAAATGCACCCAATGACCTGGCCTGCACAGCTGCCTGTGGCAAAGAATTCCACAGATTCACCACTCTCTGGCTGAAGAAATTCCTCCTCATCTCAGTTCTAAATGGATGTCCCTCTACCTTGAGTCTGTTGGGGTCACCTACTGTATCCGATGTTCCCAGTGTGGCCTCCTGTATATCGGTGAGACCCAAAGCAGAAGGAGAGACCACTTTGCCAAGCACCTATGCTCCGTCTGCCAGAAGGACCGGGATCTCCCAGTGGCCATCCATTTTAATTCCACTTCCCAATCCCGTTCTGATATGTCGTTCCACGGCCTCCTCTACCGTCATGATGAGGCCACACTCAGATTGGAGGAGCGACACCTTATATTCTGTCTGGGTAGCTTCCAACTTGATGGCATGAATATCGATTTCTCAAACTTCCAGTAATGCCCCCCCCCCACCGTTCCCCATTCCCGTTTCCCTCTCACTTTGTCTCCTTACCTGCCCATTACCTCCCTCCTTCCAGTGCTCTTCCCCCTTTTCTTTCTTCCATGGCCTTCCATTCTCTCCTATTAGATTCCCCCTTCTCCAGCCCCGTATCTCTCACCAATCAACTTCCCAGCTCTTTACTTCACCCCTCTCCCCCCTCCCCCCTCCCAGTTTCACCGTGTGTTTCTTCCTCCCCTCCTCCTGCTTTCTTACTCTGACTCTTCATCTTCTCCTCCAGCCCTGATGAAGGGTCGACTGTGCTCTTTTCCGTAGCAGCTGCCCGTCCTGCTGAATTTCTCCAGCGATTTGTGTGTGTTGCCTGACTCTGGCCTATTTCGCCATGTGTCTCCAGCTACCCTGAAGCCTCATCCTTAACAATCGACTCCAACGTCTTCCCAGCCACTGAGGTCAGGCTAACTGGCCTATAATTTCCTTTCTTCTGCCTCCCTCCCTTCTTGAAAAGTAGAGTTAACACTTGCAATTTTCCAGTCCTTCGGAACCATTCCAAAATCTATTGATTATGAAAGATCAGTACTCATACCTCCACAATCTCTCCAGCCACTTCTTTCAGACCTGGGGTGTGGTCCATGTGACTTATTCACCTTCAGATCTTTCAGCTTCCAAAACACCTTCTCCTTCATAGTAGCAACTTCACTCACTTCTGCCCTCTGACACTCTCGAACTTCTGACACACTGCTAGTGTCTTCCACGGTGAAGACTGATGCAAAATATTTATTCAGTTCGTCCACCATTTCCTTGAACCTATTGCTATCTCACCAGTATTATTTTCCAGCAATCTGATATCTATTCTCGCCTCTCTTTTACTCTTTTATTAAATAGGCTCTTTGATAGGAATGTGAATGTGCAGGGTATGGAAGGATATGGACGTTGTGCAGGCAGAAGGGATTCATTTTGTTAAAAGTTAAAGCTCTTAAAGGTTAGCTTTATTTGTCACACATACATCCAAACATTAAAACATACAGTGAAAGGCGTGGTGTGCGTCAACAACCAGCACAGTTTGTGGTTGTGCTGGGGGCAGCCTGCAAGTGTTCAGGTGTCAGTGTAGCAGGCCCACAACTCACTGACCCTAACCCGGACATCTTTGGAATGTGGGATGAAACCAGAGCACCAGGAGGAAATCCATACGGTCACAGAGAGAACGCGCAGGCTCCTTGCTGACCGTGGCGGGAATTGAATCCGAGGGGCGATGGCTGGCTGTGTCAAGCATTATACAAACCACTACATCACAGTGCTGTCCAGCAGTACTTCTGGTTTGATAGCATAGCGTGGTGGGCCGAAGGGCCTGTTCCTGTGCTGTACTCTGTTCTGTTCAACCCCTCTGTAGACTTTGCAGTTACGCAGCAGACTGCAGCAAGTGGGTGCAGACGGACACCGGTGGACAGTCCCTCGCTGGACAGCGCCGTGACCCTCACGCAAGAGGCCGAAGTGAATCCCAGCAGACCTGCCCCACCTCCCCCCGGGATTGATGCATCGCGGTTCCAGGGTGCTGCGGAACGTCGTCCGACTGGAGAGACTGCGTCATCACCTGCTGGCAATGGAGGG
Organism: Mobula birostris; assembly: GCF_030028105.1. NCBI lineage: Eukaryota > Metazoa > Chordata > Chondrichthyes > Myliobatiformes > Myliobatidae > Mobula > Mobula birostris. The sequence goes on along the minus strand of NC_092371.1, from coordinate 6,865,309 downwards.
CAGCACTGATGCCGCTGACACCTCGGGAAACCGGGAACGCCGCACCGTCACAGCTGGGATCATCATCATTGGAGATGAGATCTTAAAGGTACACATGCTGCCCGCCCCTCCCCCCCCATCCCCACCCTCTGCTCCACCTTCCTCCTCTACTTCCCTCCTCTCTTCCCTCCGCCCCTCCCTCCAGGGAGATGTCATGGGATGATTAACATCTCCTGGAGAGCCTCCTCCTCCTCCCCTACCTGTTCCCACCTTCATCTCCCCATCTTCATCACACTTCCCCACTATCCTCCCCTCCCAGTATCCCCTTCCCCGAGCTCTCCCAGGACCCGTCCACATCCTCCCCCTCTCAATCCCTCTCCCTGCCCTCCAACCATTCCTTCCTTCCAGCCCCTTCACCCCTCCCTGTCTCTGTGACACCCTCCAACCCCTACACCCCTCCCTGTCTCTGTAACCCCCTCCAGCCCCTACACCCCTCCCTGTCTCTGTAACCCCCTCCAGCCCTACACCCCTCCCTGTCTCTGTGACCCCCTCCAGCCCTACACCCCTCCCTGTCTCTGTAACCCCTTCCAGCCCCTACACCCCTCCCTGTCTCTGTGACCCCCTCCAGCCCCTACACCCCTCCCTGTCTCTGTGACCCCCTCCAGCCATACACCCCTCCCTGTCTCTGTAACCCCCTCCAGCCCCTACACCCCTCCCTGTCTCTGTGACCCCCTCCAGCCCTACACCCCTCCCTGTCTCTGTGACCCCTCCAGCCCTACACCCCTCCCTGTCTCTGTAACCCCCTCCAGTCCCTACACCCCTCTCTGTCTCTGTACCCCCCTCCAGCCCTACACCACTCCCTGTCTCTGTAACGTCCTCCAGCCCCTACACCCCTCCCTGTCTGTGTGACCCCTCCAGCCCCTACACCCCTCCCTGTCTGTGTGACCCCTCCAGCCCCTACACCCCTCCCTGTCTGTGTGACCCCTCCAGCCCCTACACCCCTCCCTGTCTCTGTCACCCCCTCCACCCCTCCCTGTCTCTGTCACCCCCTCCAGTTCCAACACCCCTCCCTGTCTCTGTAACCCCCTCCAGTCCCTGCACCCCTCCCTGTCTCTGTATACCCCTCCAGCCCCAACATTCCTCTCTGTCTCTGTAACCCTCTCCGGCCCCTTCACCCCTCCCTGTCTCTGTAACCCCCTCCGGCACCTTCACCCCTCCCTGTCTCTGTAACCCCCTCCGGCCCCTTCACCCCTCCCTGTCTCTGTAAACCCCTCCGGCCCCTTCACCCCTCCCTGTCTCTGGAAACCCCTCTGGCCCCTTCACCCCTCCCTGTCTCTGTAAACCAATCCGGCCTCTTCACCCCTCCCTGTCTCTGTAACCTCCTCCGGCCCCTTCACCCTTCCCTGTCTCTGTAAACCTCTCCGTCCCCTACACCCACTACACCCCTCCCTGTCTCTGTGACCCCCTCCATCCCGTACACACCCCTCCCTGTCGCTGTAACCCCCCCAGCCCCTACACCCCTCTCTGTCTCTGTAACCTCCTCCATCCCCTACACCCCTCCCTGTCTCTGTAACCTCCTCCATCCCCTACACCCCTCCCTGTCTCTGTAACCCCCTCCATCCCCTACACCCCTCCCAGTCTCTGTAACCCCCTCCAGCCCCTACACCCCTCCCTGTCTCTGTAACACCCTGCAGCCACTACACCCCTCCCTGTCTCTGTGACCCCCTCCATCCCCTACACCCCTCCCTGTCTCTGTGACCCCTCCAGCCCCTAGACCCCTCCCTGTCTCTGTGACCCCTCCAGCCCCTACACCCCTCCCTGTCTCTGTGACCCCTCCAGCCCCTACAACCCTCCCTGTCTCTGTAACCCCTTCTAGTCCCTACACCCCTCCCTGTCTCTGTAACCCCCTCCAGTCCCTACACCCCTCCCGGTCTCTGTAAACCCCTCCAGTCCCTGCGCCCCTCCCTGTCTCTGTAACCCCCTCCAGTCCCTGCGCCCCTCCCAGTCTCTGTAACCCCCTCCAGCCCTACACCCCTCCCTGTCTCTGTAACCCCCTCCAGCCCCTACACCCCTCCCTGTCTCTGTAGCCCCCTCCAGCCCCTACACCACTCCCTGTCTCTGTAACCCCTGCAGCCCCTACACCCCTCCCTGTCTCTGTAGCCCCTGCAGCCCCTACACCCCTCCCTGTCTCTGTAGCCCCTCCAGCCCCTACACCACTCCCTGTCTCTGTAACGTCCACCAGCCCTTACACCCCTCCCGCCCCTACACCCCTTCCTGTCTCTGTAACCCCCTCCAGCCCTACACCCCTCCCTGTCTCTGTAACCCCCTCCAGCCCCTACACCCCTCCCTGTCTCTGTAGCCCCCTCCAGCCCCTACACCCCTCCCTGTCTCTGTAGCCCCCTCCAGCCCCTACACCCCTCCCTGTCTCTGTAGCCCCCTCCAGCCCCTACACCACTCCCAGTCTCTGTAACCCCTCCAGCCCCTACACCCCTCCCGCCCCTACACCCCTCCCTGTCTCTGTAGCCCCCTCCAGCCCCTACACCACTCCCTGTCTCTGTAACGTCCTCCAGCCCTTACACCCCTCCCTGTCTGTGACCCCTCCAGCCCCTACACCCCTCCCTGTCTGTGTGACCCCTCCAGCCTCTACACCCCTCCCTGTCTCTGTAACCCCCTCCAGTTCCAACACCCCTCCCTGTCTCTGTATACCCCTCCAGCCCCAACATCCCTCCCTGTCTCTGTAACCGCCTCTGGCCCCTTCACCCCTCCCTGTCTCTGTAACCCCCTCCGGCCCCTTCACCCCTCCCTGTCTCTATCAACCCCTCCTTCCCCTACACCCACTATACCCCTCCCTGTCGCTGTAACCCCCCCCAGCCACTACACCCCTCCCTGTCACTGTAACCCCCTCCAGCCACTACACCCCTCCCTGTCTCTGTAACCCCCTCCATCCCCTACACCCCTCCCTGTCACTGTAACCCCCTCCAGCCACTACACCCCTCCCTGTCTCTGTAACCCCGTCCATCCACTACACCCCTCCCGCCACTACACCCCTCCCTGTCTCTGTAACCCCGTCCATCCACTACACCCCTCCCTGTCTCTGTGACCCCCTCCATCCTCTACACCCCATCACCCCTCCTTGTCTCTGTAACCCCCTCCGGCCCCTGCACCCCTCCCTGTATCTGTAACCCCCTCCAGCCCCTACACCCCTCCCTGTCTCTGTAAACCCCTCCAGCCCCTGCACCCCTCCCTGTCTCTGTAACCCCCTCCAGCCACTACACCCCTCCCTGTCTCTGTAACCCCATCCAGCCACTACACCCCTCCCTGTCTCTGTAACCCCGTCCATCCACTACACCCCTCCCTGTCTCTGTGACCCCCTCCATCCTCTACACCCCATCACCCCTCCCTGTCTCTGTAACCCCCTCCGGCCCCTACACCCCTCCCTGTATCTGTAAACCCCTCCAGCCCCTACAGCCCTCCCTGTCTCTGTAAACCCCTCCAGCCTGTACACCCCTCCGTCTCTGTAACCCCCTCCAGTCCCTACACCCCTCCCCATCTCTGTAACCCCCTCCAGTCCCTACACCCCTCCCTGTCTCTGTTATCCCCTCCAGCCTCTATACCCCTCCCTGTCTCTGTTATCCCCTCCAGCCTCTATACCCCTCCCTGTCTCTGTAACCCCTCCAGACGCCTACACCCCTCCCTGTGTCTGTAACCTCCTCCGGCCCCTACAGCCCTCCCAGTCTGTGTAACCCCCTCCAGCCCCTACACCCCTCCCTGTCTCTGTGATCCCCTCCAGCCGCTACACCCCTCCCTGTCTCTGTAACCCCCTCCAGCCCCTACACCCTTCCCTGTCTCTGTAGCCCCCTCCAGCCCCTACACCACTCCCTGTCTCTGTAACGTCCTCCAGCCCTTACACCCCTCCCTGTCTGTGACCCCTCCAGCCCCTACACCCCTCCCTGTCTGTGTGACCCCTCCAGCCTCTACACCCCTCCCTGTCTCTGTAACCCCCTCCAGTTCCAACACCCCTCCCTGTTTCTGTAACCCCCTCCAGTCCCTGCACCCCTCCCTGTCTCTGTATACCCCTCCAGCCCCAACATCCCTCCCTGTCTCTGTAACCGCCTCCAGCCCCTACACCACTCCCAGTCTCTGTAACCCCTCCAGCCCCTACACCCCTCCCTGTCTCTGTAGCCCCCTCCAGCCCCTACACCACTCCCTGTCTCTGTAACGTCCTCCAGCCCTTACACCCCTCCCTGTCTGTGACCCCTCCAGCCCCTACACCCCTCCCTGTCTGTGTGACCCCTCCAGCCCCTACACCCCTCCCTGTCTGTGTGACCCCTCCAGCCTCTACACCCCTCCCTGTCTCTGTAACCCCCTCCAGTTCCAACACCCCTCCCTGTTTCTGTAACCCCCTCCAGTCCCTGCACCCCTCCCTGTCTCTGTATACCCCTCCAGCCCCAACATCCCTCCCTGTCTCTGTAACCGCCTCCGGCCCCTTCACCCCTCCCTGTCTCTGTAACCCCCTCCGGCCCCTTCACCCCTCCCTGTCTCTATCAACCCCTCCTTCCCCTACACCCACTATACCCCTCCCTGTCGCTGTAACCCCCCCCAGATACTACACCCCTCCCTGTCACTGTAACCCCCTCCAGCCACTACACCCCTCCCTGTCTCTGTAACCCCCTCCAGCCACTACACCCCTCCCTGTCTCTGTAACCCCGTCCATCCACTACACCCCTCCCGCCACTACACCCCTCCCTGTCTCTGTAACCCCGTCCATCCACTACACCCCTCCCTGTCTCTGTGACCCCCTCCATCCTCTACACCCCATCACCCCTCCCTGTCTCTGTAACCCCCTCCGGTCCCTGCACCCCTCCCTGTATCTGTAAACCCCTCCAGCCCCTACACCCCTCCCTGTCTCTGTAAACCCCTCCAGCCCCTACACCCCTCCCTGTCTCTGTAACCCCCTCCCCCTCCAGCCACTACACCCCTCCCTGTCTCTGTAACCCCATCCAGCCACTACACCCCTCCCTGTCTCTGTAACCCCGTCCATCCACTACACCCCTCCCTGTCTCTGTGACCCCCTCCATCCTCTACACCCCATCACCCCTCCCTGTCTCTGTAACCCCCTCCGGCCCCTACACCCCTCCCTGTCTCTGTAAACCCCTCCAGCCCCTACACCCCTCCCTGTCTCTGTAAACCCCTCCAGCCTCTACACCCCTCCGTCTCTGTAACCCCCTCCAGTCCCTACACCCCTCCCTGTCTCTGTTATCCCCTCCAGCCTCTATACCCCTCCCTGTCTCTGTTATCCCCTCCATCCCCTACACCCCTCCCTATCACTGTAACCCCCTCCAGCCCCTACACCCCTCCCTGTCCCTGTAACCCCATCCATCCCCTACACCCCTCCCAGTCTCTATAACCCCTCCAGACCCCTACACCCCTCCCTGTGTCTGTAACCTCCTCCGGCCCCTACAGCCCTCCCAGTCTGTGTAACCCCCTCCAGCCCCTACACCCCTCCCTGTCTCTGTGATCCCCTCCAGCCGCTACACCCCTCCCTGTCTCTGTAACCCCCTCCAGCCCCTACACCCTTCCCTGTCTCTGTAAACCCTCCAGCCCCTACACCCTCCCTGTCTCTGTTACCCCCTTCAGCCCCTTCAGCCCTCCCTGTCTCTGTAAACCCTTCCATCCCCTACACCCCTCCCTGTCTCTGTAACCCCCTCCAGCCCCTACACCCCTCCCTGTCTCTGTAACCTCCTCCAGCCCCTACACCCCTCCCTGTCTCTGTAACCCCCTCCAGCCCCTACACCCCTCCCTGTCTCTGTAACCCCCTCCAGTCCATACACCCCTCCCTGTCTCTGTAACCCCGTCCAGCCCTACACCAACTCCCTTTCTCTGTAACCCTCTCCATCCCCTACACACCTCCCTGTCTCTGTAACCCCCACCAGCCCCACACCCCTCCCTGTCTCTGTAACCCCCTCCAGCCCCTAAACCCCTCCCTGTCTCTGTAACCCCCTCCATCCCCTACACCCCTCCCTATCGCTGTAAACCCCTCCAGCCCCTACACCCCTCCCTGTCTCTGTAATCCCCTCCGGCCACTACACCCCTCCCTGTCTCTGTAACCCCCTCCGGCCCCTACACCCCTCCCTGTCTCTGTATCCCCCTCCAGACCCTACACCGCTCCCTGTCTCTGTAAACCCCTCCATCCCCTTCACCCCTCCCTGTCTCTGTAACCCCCTCCAGCCCCTACGCCCCTCCTTGTCTCTGTTATCCCCTCCAGCCTCTATATCCCTCCCTGTCTCGGTAAACCCCTCCAGCCCCGACTCCCCTCCAACCCTCCCTGTCTCTGTAAACCACTCCAGCCCCTACACCCCTCCCTGTCTCTGTCACCCCCTCCAGACCCTACACCCCTCCCTGTCTCTGTTATCCCCTCCAGCCTCTATATCCCTCCCTGTCTCTGTAAACCCCTCCATCCCCTTCACCCCTCCCTGTCTCTGTAACCCCCTCCAGCCCCTACACCCCTCCCTGTCTCTGTAACCCCCTCCAGCCCCTACACCCCTCCCTGTCTCTGTTATCCCCTCCAGCCTCTATATCCCTCCCTGTCTCTGTCACCCCCTCCAGACCCTACACCCCTCCCTGTCTCTGTTATCCCCTCCAGCCTCTATATCCCTCCCTGTCTCTGTAAACCCCTCCAGCCCCGACTCCCCTCCACCCCTCCCTGTCTCTGTAAACCACTCCAGCCCCTACACCCCTCCCTGTCTCTGTAACCCCCTCCAGCCCCTACACCCCTCCCTGTCTCTGTAACCTCTCCAGCCCCTACACCCCTCCCTGTCTCTGTCACCCCCTCCAGCCCCTACACCCCTCCCTGTATCTGTAACCCCCTCCAGCCCATACACCCCTCCCTGCCTCTGTGACCCCCACCATCCCCTACACCCCTCCCTGCCTCTGTGACCCCCTCCATCCCCTACACCCCTCCCTGTCTCTGTCACCCCCTTCAGCCCCTACAACCCTACCTGTATCTGTAACCCCCTCCAGCCCATACACCCCTCCCTGTCTCTGTGACCCCCTCCATCCCCTACACCCCTCCCTGTCACTGTAACCCCCTCCAGCCACTACACCCCTCCCTGTCTCTGTAACCACTCCATCCCCTACACCCCTCCCTGTATCTGTAACCCCTTCCAGCCCCTACACCCCTCCCTGTTTCTGTAACCCCCTCCATCCCCTACAACCCTCCCTGTCTCTGTAACCCCTCCATCCCCTACACCCCTCCCTGTCTCTGTAATGCCCTCCAGCCCCTACACCAACTCCCTTTCTCTGTAACCCTCTCCATCCCCTACACCCCTCCCTGTCTCTGTAACCGCTGCAGACGCCTACACCCCTCCCTGTGTCTGTAACCCCCTCCGGCCCCTACACCCCTCGCAGTCTCTATAATCCCTCCAGACCCCTACACCCCTCCCTGTGTCCGTAACCTCCGCTGGCCCCTACAGCCCTCCCAGTCTGTGTAACCCCCTCCAGCCCCTACACCCCTCCCTGTCTCTGTTGCCCCCTCCAGCCCCTACACCCCTCCCTATCTCTGTGACCCCCTCCAGCCGCTACACCCCTCCCTGTCTCTGTAACCCCCTCCAGCCCCTACACCCTTCCCTGTCTCTGTAAACCCCTCCAGCCCCTACACCCCTCCGTCTCTGTAACCTCCTCAACCCCCACATCCCTCCTTGTCTCTGTAACCTCCTCAACCCCCACATCCCTCCTTGTCTCTGTAACCCCCTCCATCCCCTACACCCCTCCCTGTCTCTGTAACCCCGTCCAACCCCACACCCCTCCCTGTCTCTGTAACCCCCTCCAGCCCCTACACCCCTCCCTGTCTCTATAACCCCCTCCAGCCCCTACACCCCTCCCTGTCTCTGTTACCCCCTCCAGCCCCTTCAGCCCTCCCTGTCTCTGTAAACCCCTCCATCCCCTACACCCCTCCCTGTCTCTGTTGCCCCCTCCAGCCCCTACACCCCTCCCTATCTCTGTGACCCCCTCCAGCCGCTACACCCCTCCCTGTCTCTGTAACCCCCTCCAGCCCCTACACCCTTCCCTGTCTCTGTAAACCCTCCAGCCCCTACACCCTCCCTGTCTCTGTTACCCCCTCCAGCCCCTTCAGCCCTCCCTGTCTCTGTAAACCCCTCCATCCCCTACACCCCTCCCTGTCTCTGTAACCTCCTCCAGCCCCTACACCCCTTCCTGTCTCCATAAACCCCTCCAGCCCCTACACCCCTCCGTCTCTGTAACCTTCTCAACCCCCACATCCCTACTTGTCTCTGTAACCCCCTCCATCCCCTACACCCCTCCCTGTCTCTGTAACCCCCTCCAACCCCACACCCCTCCCTGTCTCTGTAACCCCCTCCAGCCCCTACACCCCTCCCTGTCTCTGTAACCCCCTCCAGCCCCTACACCCCTCCCTGTCTCTGTAACCCCCTCCAGCCACTACACCCCTCCCTGTCTCTGTAACCCCATCCATCCACTACAGCCCTCCCTGTCTCTGTAGCCCCTCCATCCCCTACACCCCTCCCTGTCTCTGTGACCCCCTCCATCCTGCTCACCCCATCACCCCTCCCTGTCTCTGTAAACCCCTCCAGCCCCTACACCCCTTCCTGTCTCCATAAACCCCTCCAGCCCCTACACCCCTCCGTCTCTGTAACCTCCTCAACCCCCACATCCCTCCTTGTCTCTGTAACCCCCTCCATCCCCTACACCCCTCCCTGTCTCTGTAACCCCCTCCAGCCACTACACCCCTCCCTCTCCCTGTAACCCCATCCATCCCCTACACCCCTCCCTGTCTCTGTAACCCCCTCCGGCCCCTACACCCCTCCCTGTCTCTGTAAAGCCCCCTCCAGCCCCTACAGCCCTCCCTCTCTCTGTAACCCCCTCCAGCCCCGACTCCCCTCCACCCCTCCCTGTCTCTGTAAACCCCTCCAGCCCCTACACCCCTCCCTGTCTCTGTAACCCCCTCCAGCCCCTACACCCCTCCCTGTCTCTGTCACCCCCTCCAGCCACTACACCCCTCCCTGTCTCTGTAACCCCATCCATCCACTACAGCCCTCCCTGTCTCTGTAACCCCTCCATCCCCTACACCCCTCCCTGTCTCTGTGACCCCCTCCATCCTCTACACCCCATCACCCCTCCCTGTCTCTGTAACCCCCTCCGGCCCCTGCACCCCTCCCTGTATCTGTAAACCCCTCCAGCCCCTACACCCCTCCCTGTCTCTGTAAACCCCTCCGGCCCCTACACCCCTCCCTGAATCTGTAAACCCCTCCAGCCCCTACACGCCTCCCTGTCTCTGTAAACCCCTCCAGCCCCTACACCCCTTCCTGTCTCCATAAACCCCTCCAGCCCCTACACCCCTCCGTCTCTGTGACCCCCTCCAGCCCCTACACCCCTCCCTGTCCCTGTAACCCCATCCATCCCCTACACCCCTCCCTGTCTCTGTAACCCCCTCCAGTCCCTACACCCCTCCCTATCGCTGTAACCCCCTCCAGCCCCTACACCCCTCCCTGTCCCTGTAACCCCATCCATCCCCTACACCCCTCCCTGTCTCTGTAACCCCCTCCATCCCCTACACCCCTCCCTATCGCTGTAACCCCCTCCAGCCCCTACACCCCTCCCTGTCTCTGTAACCCCCTCAGGCCCCTACACCCCTCCCTGTCTCTGTATCCCCCTCCAGACCCTACACCCCTCCCTGTCTCTGTTATCCCCTCCAGCCTCTATACCCCTCCCTGTCTCTGTAACCCCTCCAGACGCCTACACCCCTCCCTGTGTCTGTAACCCCCTCCGGCCCCTACACCCCTCCCAGTCTCTATAACCCCTCCAGACCCCTACACCCCTCCCTGTGTCTGTAACCTCCTCCAGCCCCTACAGCCCTCCCAGTCTGTGTAACCCCCTCCAGCCCCTACACCCCTCCCTGTCTCTGTGATCCCCTCCAGCCGCTACACCCCTCCCTGTCTCTGTAACCCCCTCCAGCCCCTACACCCCTCCCTGTCTCTGTAACCCCCTCCATCCCCTACACCCCTCCCTATCGCTGTAACCCCCTCCAGCCCCTACACCCCTCCCTGTCTCTGTAACCCCCTCCAGCCCCTACACCCCTCCGTCTCTGTAACCCCCTCCAGTCCGTACACCCCTCCCTGTCTCTGTAAACCCGTCCAGCCCTACACCAACTCCCTTTCTCTGGAACCCTCTCCATCCCCGACACCCCTCCCTGTCTCTGTAACCCCCACCAGCCCCACACCCCTCCCTGTCTCTGCAACCCCCTCCAGCCCCTACACCCCTCCCTGTCTCTGTAACCCCCTCCATCCCCTACACCCCTCCCTATCGCTGTAACCCCCTCCAGCCCCTACACCCCTCCCTGTCTCTGTAATCCCCTCCGGCCCCCACACTCCTCCCTGTCTCTGTAACCCCCTCCGGCCCCTACACCCCTCCCTGTCTCTGTATCCCTCTCCAGACCCTACACCGCTCCCTGTCTCTGTTATCCCCTCCAGCCTCTATATCCCTCCCTGTCTCTGTAAACCCCTCCATCCCCTTCACCCCTCCCTGTCTCTGTAACCCCCTCCAGCCCCTACACCCCTCCCTGTCTCTGTTATCCCCTCCAGCCTCTATATCCCTCCCTGTCTCTGTAAACCCCTCCAGCCCCGACTCCCCTCCACCCCTCCCTGTCTCTGTAAACCACTCCAGCCCCTACACCCCTCCCTGTCTCTGTCACCCCCTCCAGACCCTACACCCCTCCCTGTCTCTGTTATCCCCTCCAGCCTCTATATCTCTCCCTGTCTCTGTAAACCCCTCCAGCCCCGACTCCCCTCCACCTCTCCCTGTCTCTGTAAACCACTCCAGCCCCTACACCCCTCCCTGTCTCTGTCACCCCCTCCAGCCCCTACACCCCTCCCTGTATCTGTAACCCCCTCCAGCCCCTACACCCTCCCTGTCTCTGTTACCCCCTCCAGCCCCTTCAGCCCTCCCTGTCTCTGTAAACCCCTCCATCCCCTACACCCCTCCCTGTCTCTGTAACCCCCTCCAGCCCCTACACCCCTCCGTCTCTGTAACCCTCTCCAGCCCCTACACCCCTCCCTGTCTCTGTAACCCCCTCCAGTCCGTACACCCCTCCCTGTCTCTGTAACCCCGTCCAGCCCTACACCAACTCCCTTTCTCTGTAACCCTCTCCATCCCCTACACCCCTCCCTGTCTCTGTAACCCCCTTCAGCCCCACACCCCTCCCTGTCTCTGTAACCCCCTCCAGCCCCTACACCCCTCCCTGTCTCTGTAACCCCCTCCAGCCACTACACCCCTCCCTGTCTCTGTAACCCCATCCATCCACTACAGCCCTCCCTGTCTCTGTAACCCCTCCATCCCCTACACCCCTCCCTGTCTCTGTGACCCCCTCCATCCTCTACACCCCATCACCCCTCCCTGTCTCTGTAACCCCCTCCGGCCCCTACACCCCTCCCTGTCTCTGTGACCCCTTCCAGCCCCTACACCCCTCCCTGTATCTGTAAACCCCTCCAGCCCCTACACCCCTCCCTGTCTCTGTAAACCCCTCCAGCCCCTACACCCCTTCCTGTCTCCATAAACCCCTCCAGCCCCTACACCCCCCCTGTCTCTGTAACCTCCTCAACCCCCACATCCCTCCTTGTCTCTGTAACCCCCTCCATCCCCTACACCCCTCCCTATCGCTGTAACCCCCTCCAGCCCCTACACCCCTCCCTGTCTCTGTAACCCCCTCCGGCCCCTACACCCCTCCCTGTCTCTGTAACCCCCTCCAGTCCCTACACCCCTCCCTGTCTCTGTAACCCCTCCATCCCCTACACCCCTCCCTGTCTCTGTGACCCCCTCCATCCTCTACACCCCATCACCCCTCCCTGTCTCTGTAACCCCCTCCAGCCCCTACACCCCTCCCTGTCTCTGTAAACCCCTCTAGCCCCTACACCCCTCCGTCTCTGTAACCTCCTCAAACCCCACATCCCTCCTTGTCTCTGTAACCCCCTCCATCCCCTACACCCCTCTCTGTCCCTGTAACCCCCTCCATCCCCTACACCCCTCCCTATCGCTGTAACCCCCTCCAGCCCCTACACCCCTACCTGTCTCTGTAACCCCCTCCGGCCCCTACACCCCTCCCTGTCTCTGTAACCCCCTCCAGTCCCTACACCCCTCCCTGTCTCTGTAATCCCCTCCAGCACCTACACCCCTCTCTGTCTCTGTAAAGCCCCCCAGCCCTTACACCCCTCCCTGTCTCTGTAACCCCCTCCAGCCCCTACAGCCCTCCCTGTCTCTGTAACCCCTCCATCCCCTACACCCCTCCCTGTCTCTGTGACCCCCTCCATCCTCTACACCCCATCACCCCTCCCTGTCTCTGTAACCCCCTCCAGTCCCTACACCCCTCCCTGTCTCTGTAATCCCCTCCAGCACCTACACCCCTCTCTGTCTCTGTAAAGCCCCCCAGCCCTTACACCCCTCCCTGTCTCTGTAACCCCCTCCAGCCCCTACAGCCCTCCCTCTCTCTGTAACCCCTCCAGCCCCTACACCCCCGCTGTCTCTGTAACCCCCTCCAGCCCCTACACCCCTCCCTGTCTCTGTAACCCCCTCCAGCCACTACACCCCTCCCTGTCTCTGTAACCCCATCCATCCACTACAGCCCTCCCTGTCTCTGTAACCCCTCCATCCCCTACACCCCTCCCTGTCTCTGTGACCCCCTCCATCCTCTACACCCCATCACCCCTCCCTGTCTCTGTAACCCCCTCCGGCCCCTACACCCCTCCCTGTATCTGTAAACCCCTCCAGCCCCTACACCCCTCCCTGTCTCTGTAAACCCCTCCAGCCCCTACACCCCTTCCTGTCTCCATAAACCCCTCCACCCCCTACACCCCTCCGTCTCTGTAACCTCCTCAACCCCCACATCCCTCCCTGTCTCTGTGACCCCCTCCAGCCCCTACACCCCTCCCTGTCCCTGTAACCCCATCCATCCCCTACACCCCTCCCTGTCTCTGTAACCCCCCCATCCCCTACACCCCTCCCTATCGCTGTAACCCCCTCCAGCCCCTACACCCCTCCCTGTCCCTGTAACCCCATCCATCCCCTACACCCCTCCCTGTCTCTGTAAACCCCTCCATCCCCTACACCCCTCCCTATCGCTGTAACCCCCTCCAGCCCCTACACCCCTCCCTGTCTCTGTAACCCCCTCAGGCCCCTACACCCCTCCCTGTCTCTGTATCCCCCTCCAGACCCTACACCCCTCCCTGTCTCTGTTATCCCCTCCAGCCTCTATACCCCTCCCTGTCTCTGTAACCCCTCCAGACGCCTACACCCCTCCCTGTGTCTGTAACCCCCTCCGGCCCCTACACCCCTCCCAGTCTCTATAACCCCTCCAGACCCGTACACCCCTCCCTGTGTCTGTAACCTCCTCCAGCCCCTACAGCCCTCCCAGTCTGTGTAACCCCCTCCAGCCCCTACACCCCTCCCTGTCTCTGTAACCCCCTACAGCACCTACACCCCTCTCTGTCTCTGTAAAGCCCCCCAGCCCTTACACCCCTCCCTGTCTCTGTAACCCCCTGCAGCCCCTACACCCCTCCCTGTCTCTGTAACCCCCTCTGTCCCCTACACCCCTCCCTGTCTCTGTGACCCCCTCCATCCCCTACACCCCTCCACCCCTCCCTGTCTCTGTAACCCCCTCCGGCCCCTTCACCCCTCCCTGTCTCTGTAAACACTTCCAGCCCCTACACCCCTCCCTGTCTCTGTAAACCCCTCCAGCCCCTACACCCCTCCCTGTCTCTGTAACCTCCTCAACCCCCACATCCCTCCCTGTCTCTGTGACCCCCTGCAGCCCCTACAGCCCTCCCCGTCTCTGTAACACCCTCAACCCCCTACACCCTTCCCTGTCTCTGTGACCCCCTCCAGCCCCTACACCCCTCCCTGTCTCTGTAACACCCTCCAGTCCCTACACCCCTCCCTGTCTCTGTAACCCCCTCCAGTCCCTACACCCCTCCCTGTCTCTGTGACCCCCTCCATCCCCTACACCCGTCCCTGTCACTGTAACCCCATCCATCCCCTACACCCCTCCCTGTCCCTGTAACCCCCTCCAGCCCCTACACCCCTCCCTGTCTCTGTAACTCCCTCTGGCCCCTTCACCCCTCCCTGTCACTGTAAACCCCTCCATCCCCTACACCCCTCCCTGTCTCTGTAACCCCCTCCGTCCCCTACACCTCTCACTGTCTCTGTAACCCCTCCAGATCCCTACACCCGTCCCTGTCTCTGTAACCCCCTCCAGTCCCTACACCCCTCCCTGTCTCTCTAACCCCCTGCAGCCCTACACCCCTCCCTGTCTCTGTAACCCCTCCAGCCCCTACACCCCTCCCTGTCTCTGTGACCCCTCCAGCCCCTACACCCCTCCCTGTCTCTGTAACCCTATCCAACCCCTACACCCCTCCCTGTCTCTGTAACCCCCTCCAGCCCCTACAGCCCTCCCTGTCTCTGTAACCCCCTCCAGTCCCTACACCCCTCCCTGTCTCTGTAACCCCCTCCAGCCCCTACACCCCTCCCTGTCTCTGTAATCTGCTCTAGCCCCTACACCCCTCCCTGTCTCTGTAACCCCCTCCAGCCCCTACAGCCCTCCCTGTCTCTGTAACCCCCTCCAGTCCCTACACCCCTCCCTGTCTCTGTAACCCCCTCCAGCCCCTACACCCCTCCCTGTCTCTGTAATCTGCTCTAGCCCCTACACCCCTCCCTGTCTCTGTAACCCCTTCAAGCCCCTACACCCCTCCCTGTCTCTGTTATCCCCTCCAGCCTCTATACCCCTCCCTGTCTCTGTAACCCCTCCAGACCCCTACACTCCTCCCTGTCTCTGTAACCCCCTCCGGCCCCTACACCCCTCCCTGTCTATGTAACCCCCTCCAGCCGCTACACCCCTCCCTGTCTCTGTAACCTCCTTTGTACCCTACACCCCTCCCTGTCTCTGTAACCCCCTCCAACCCCTACACCCCTCCCTGTCTCTGTAACCCCCTCCAGCCCCTACACCCCTCCCTGTCTCTGTAACCCCCTCCAGCCCCTACACCCCTCCCTGTCTCTGTAACCCTCTCAAGCCCCTACACCCCTCCCTGTCTCTGTTATCCCCTCCAGCCTCTATACCCCTCCCTGTCTCTGTAACCCCCTCTGTCCCCTACACCCCTCCCTGTCTCTGTAACCCCTCAAGACCCCTACACTCCTCCCTGTCTCTGTAACCCCCTCCAACCCCTACACCCCTTCCTGTCTCTGTAACCCCCTTCAGACCCCACACCCCTCCCCATCTCTGTGACCCTCCATCTGGGCACAACATATTTCTCTGTTGCTGTAACTTTCCCCACATCCCAACTTGAAGGGAGGTCGCCGATCCTGAACCTGGTGGTGTGGGAGCTCCTGCCCGATGGGAGCTGTGAGAAGATGGCCTGGCCCAGGTGGTGGGGATCTCTGATGATGGACGTTGCCTTCCTGAGACAGCAGCTCCTGTATTTACGACCGATGGTGGGGAGGGAGCTCGTGATGTGTTGAGCTGAACCCACATGGTGGCCGGAACCATCCCGGACATTCTCTCCCATCAGGCAGTAAAAGGCTGAAAGCACAATCCCACAGGCTCAGGGCATCTTCCCTCGCACTGTTATCAGACTCTTCAGCTATCTCTAGTGCGACAAGATAGACTGCTGACCTCACAATCTACCTTGTTGTGGCCCCTGCACATTTTGGTCTGCCTGCACTGCATTTTCTCTAGCTGTGACACTTTATCCTGCAATCTGTTATTATTTTCCCTTGTACTACCTCAAAACACTGAAGGACAGTTTCTATCGCGTTGTTATCTGAATGGCTCCCGAGTCCGATCAGATAGACTCTTGACCTCACAATCTACCTTGCACCTTTTCGTCTGCCTGCACTCTCTGCAGCTGTGACACGGATTCCTCATTCTGTTATTGTTTTCCCTCGATGTACCTCGATGCTCTGGTGTGATGAAATGATCTGTACGGGTGGCATGCAGAGAAATTCTTCTCTGTACCTCTGTGCATGTGAGAATGGGGCTCCGCAGTCACGTGGCGGTTCGTGCAACGCTATTACAGCTCGGGGTGTCGGAGTTCGCTCAGTCCCGACGCCCTTGATAAGGAGTTTGTACGTTCTCCCTGTGCAATGCCTGGGTTTCCTCCCACAGTCCAAAGTTAGTAGGTTAATTGGTCATTTTTCATTACCTCTTAATTTTGTGTCATCCACCGCCAAGACTAACCAACAGATTTCAGATTTATTTGCTTGTCATGTCTATTGAAACTTACAGTGAAATGCATGGTTTGCGTCCGTGACTGACACAGCCAAAGGTGTGGTGGGGGAAGCCCATAGAGCCATGGAATAACATGACCGGATCTGTAAATCACCAATCTGACTGGCGATGCAGAGTTAACGATTAGCCCTGTTATATTTAAAATATTATTATTGCAACCAGGACTGCCTCACAGATTTTGTCTTTTCAATTTTTGAGCAGCGTTCCCTTATTGAATTGGTTTGTTATTGTCACATGTACCGAGATACAGTGAAAAGCTTCTCTTGTATACTGTTCACACAGATCAGATCATCACACAGAGCATCGAGATAGAACAAGGTAAAACAATAATTACACAGAATAAAGTGCAACAGCTACAGAGAAAGTGCAGTGCAGGCAGACAATAAGGTTCAGGATTGTAACGAGGTGGATTGTGAAGTCAGGACGTCTTGTATTAGGAAGCAGTAGGGCTGCAGCCACAGTGCAGTACATACAGACAATAAGGTGCAAGTTTATACGAGGTAGATTGAGTGGTCGACAATCCATCTTACTGTACTGGGGATCCATTTAATAGTCTTATATCATTCCATGCAGGCCCTTCGGCCCAACGAGTCTGCCGATCTTGTACTATCATGGGGCGTTGTTGTGCTGAATGATTTATGAGCAAACAGGACCGTTTATGCACTGTGCATTGGTACACAAGACGCTAATAAACCGGTTTAGGAAGTTACAGGGTGAGGGAGGAGAGCTATCTCTTTGTTTCCCCCCACCAATGGTCTCTCTCTCTCTCCCACGGCAGGGCTACACCCAGGACACCAACTCGTTCTTCCTCTGCCGGAGGTTACGGTCGCTGGGGGTGAAGGTGGAACGGGTATCGGTGGTGCCTGATGAGGTGGAGTCCATCGCTGGCGAGGTGTCTGCCTTCTCTGGCCGCTTCCGCTACGTGCTGACCTCGGGCGGCATTGGGCCCACCCACGACGACGTCACCTTCGAGGGGGTGGCCCGAGCCTTCGGCGAGACCACCTACCCCCACCCGGAGCTGGTGGCCCTGGTGAGGCGGCTGTCCGGCGAGGACGAGGAGGGGGACGCAGAGACGGAAAGCGCGGCGCCCCGGATGAAGCTGGCCCTCGTCCCCCGCTCCTCCCGGCTCCACTACGGCGCGGACCGCTTGACGGGAGCCCCCCTCCGCTACCCGCTGGTCAGTGTGCGCAACGTCTACCTCTTCCCTGGCGTGCCCGAGCTGCTGGAGCGGGCCATGGGTGGCCTGGAGGACCTGTTCCATAACCACGCGCTGCGGTACGCCACCCGGGAGCTCTTCGTGGACGCCGAGGAGACCCGGATCGCACCCGTGCTGCAGGAGGCGCACCGGCGATTCGGCCACCAGGTCGGGCTGGGCTCCTACCCCGCCTGGGGCAGCAACTTCTACCGGGTGAAGGTGACCCTGGACTCGGACCGTGAGGAGCCGCTGGAGGAAGCGCATCGCTTCCTGGCCGCGCACCTGCCCCCTGGCTCCATCGTTCCCCTGGAGAAGGACCCCGTGGCCGTATCGGCTCACAACGTCTATCAGCTGGCTCAGTCAGGTACCCGTCCCACTGTAGGTGGGGGGCAGTGGGGCAACATCCCATCACCTACCGTCACTTCCACTCCCCCCTTTGCGCGAGCGTGAGGGGTGAGATCCAGAGGGATTTGGGGAACGTGAGGGGCTGTGGAATAAAAAGTGAATGTTAGGGCCTTGGTTGTCGAAGGGCGCTTGCTGACCGGCTCTGAGGCTCTCTTCAGTACATTTGGTGTCTCTTCTCCTTGAGCTGTATTTGAAATAGACTCTGTAGACTGTTAGCTAACTTTCTCAGGGATTTATTTTGAAACGGACCCTAGACTGTTGGCTTTTTGTCTCATTTATGTAAAATAGACTCTGTAGATGGTTTGATATTTTTCTCCAAGGTTGTATTTTAAAATAGATTTCTGTAGACTGCTTGGAATTTTTCTCGTTATCTATAAATAACATAGTCTCTGTAGATCACTCGCTATATTGAAATAGGCTCTGCTGTTTCTCTTAGAGGCTTTATTTAAAATAGACTTTAGACTGCTGTTGTTGATTCCAATGGCGATATTTAAAATAGACTCTGTAGAGCACTTGGTATATTTCTCAACAAGTTTACTTGAATTGTAGATTGGTTGGAACATTTCTTAATGGGTCTGTTTGAAATAGACTCTGTAAATTTGTTGGAATGTTTCTTATTGCTTTTGTTTGAAATAGACTCTTGTTTACTTCAGAGGATCTGTTTCAAGTAAACTGGAGATTTTTCTCGTAGAGTTGCATTTTAAAGTAGATTCTGTGGACTGCTTGCTAATTCTCTCAGGGGCTCTGTTTACAGTGAACTGTGCACTCTACTTGGCCTTCATTAGTTGGGGTATTGAGTTGGAGAGCAGCTCTATAAAGCCCTGGTCAGACAATGTTGGAGTACAATGTTCAGTTCTGGTCGCCTCACTATAGGAAGGATGTGGAAGCTTTAGAGAGGGTGCAGAGGAGGTTTACCAGGATGCTGCTTGGATTAGAGGGAATACCTTTTTTGAGGAAAATTTGGGCGAAGGAGCGAAGGAGGACGAGAGGCAGCTTGATGGAGGTGTGTAAGATGATAAGAGGTATAGATCGAGGGGACAAGTGCCTCTTTCCCAGGGTGGAGTTGGCTAATATGAGGGGGAAAGTGATTGTGGAGGAAAGTACAGGGAGGTGTCAGAGGTAGGTTCTTTATGAAGAAAGCAGTGGGTGTGTGGAAGCTGCTGCCAGAGCTGCTGTAGAGGCAGATCCATGAAGCCATTTTAAAGAATCCTACTGTACCTTAGCACGTGTCTGATAGAAAAACAGAGGGAAAGGCTCGATTGGTCTCAGAGTAGGTTAAAATGTCGGCACAACATCGTGGGTCAACCGGCCTGTTCTGTGCTGTGTTTTGTTCTAAGTAGATCGGGCAGACTTTTCCCTGTTGTTGGTAAAAGTAGATTCTGTGGACTAGTTGCTATAACTGGTGGAATTGATCTCTTCACATGGACGAGATGTGGAGGTTGGTGAGATTTCGGTGGTGGTTACATCGGTGAACTGACAGCCAACCGATCCTGTCGCTGTGTTTTCCACAGAATCGCGGCTCGGACGGAAGGTGTCAGCGGCACTGAGGACACTGGAGAATGCCTTAGCCCAGTACAGTCTGTCCGAGCTCTGTGTGGGATTTAACGGCGGAAAGGACTGCACAGTACTTGTGCATCTGTTTCACGCAGCTGTCAGCAGGTGCGAAACACGCAGGGATGATTCAGATTGCACTCAGAGTCAAGCTCCCTCCACACCGTCCCATCACACACTCCCGGGGTCAGACACAGAGTGAAACTCCGTCTACACCGTCCCATCACACACTCCCGGGGTCAGACACAGAGTGAAACTCCCTCTGCACTGTCCCATCACACACTCCCGGGGTCAGACACAGAGTGAAACTCCCTCCACACTGTCCCATCACACTCTCCCGGGGTCAGACACAGAGTGAAACTCCCTCTACACCATCCCATCACACACTCCTGGGGTCAGACACAGAGTGAAACTCCGTCTACACCGTCCCATCACACACTCCCGAGGTCAGGCACAGAGTGAAACTCCCTCTACACCGTCCCATCACACACTCCCGGGGTCAGACACAGAGTGAAACTCCCTCCACACTGTCCCATCACACTCTCCCGGGGTCAGACACAGAGTGAAACTCCCTCTACACCGTCCCATCACACACTCCTGGGGTCAGACACAGAGTGAAACTCCCTCCACACCGTCCCATCACACACTCCCGGGGTCAGGCACAGAGTGAAACTCCCTCCACACTGTCCCATCACACACTCCCGGGGTCAGACACAGAGTGAAACTCTGTCTACACCGTCCCATCACACACTCCCGGCGTCAGACACAGAGTGAAGCTCCCTCCACACTGTCCCATCACACACTCCCGGGGTCAGACACAGAGTGAAACTCCCTCTACACCGTCCCATCACACACTCCCGGGGTCAGACACAGAGTGAAACTCCCTCTACACCGTCCCATCACACACTCCCGGGGTCAGACACAGAGCGAAACTCCCTCCACACCGTCCCATCACACACTCCCGGGGTCAGACACAGAGTGAAGCTCCCTCTACACCGTCCCATCACACACTCCCGGGGTCAGACACAGAGTCAAACTCCATCTACACCGTCCCATCACACACTCCCGGGGTCAGACACAGAGTCAAACTCCCTCTACACCGTCCCATCTCACGCTTCCAGGGTCAGACAAAGAGTGAAACTCCCTATACACTCTCCCGGGGTCAGACACAGAGTGAAACTCCCTCTACACTGTCCGGTGAACCTAGAGTTCTGCCCGCCCACTCATACATTGGCTCCTCCTCTCCCCCACTATCCTGCCTCACTGCTGTCATCCAGTGGCTGGGCAGCATACTCCTGTAACTGCTTGTGGGTTTGGGTGAGGCTGGTTCCCCTGGGGGTGGGGAGTGGAGGGGAAGCCCCAGGCAACCCTGACCTATGCCAGTGACCGAAGTCTGCTGTGTTTTGTGAAGGGCGAGTACCAGGTGCAAGCACCAGCTGCAGGCTCTCTACATCCGGATAGTGTCACCCTTCCCAGAGCTGGAGCAGTTCATTCAGGACACCTGCAAGAGGTGAGTTGGTCACCATCGTCAGACCCCAACCCCATCCTGATCCCAGCCTGTAGTCCACTCCCAGGGATTTCTTATTCTATGTATAACCCACCCCCCCATCCCTACCCCCAGATTAAATCCCAGCCTGTAACACACTCCCAGGGATCTCTTATTCTATGTATAAACCATACTCCGACCACGGGATTAGATCCCAGCCTGTAATTTACTCCCAGGGATCTGTTATTCTATATATCAACCCCCTGAACCCCTGGATTAGATCCCAGAGTGTAACCCACTCCAGGAGATAGTTATTCTATATATAAATGCCACTCTGACCCTGGGATTAGATCCCAGCCTGTATCTCACTCCCAGGGAATTGCTATTCTATATATAACCCCCCACCCCAACTGCTGGATTAGATCCCAGCCTGTAACTCACTCCCAGGGATCTGACGTTCCATATATAAACCCCCTGAACCCCTGGATTAGATCCCAGTCTGTAGCCCACTCCCAGGGATCTGTTATTCTATATATAAACCTCCCGAACCCATGAATTAAATCCCAGTCTGTGACCCACTCCCAGGAATCCGATGTTCCATATATAAACCTC
This sequence comes from Mobula birostris, assembly GCF_030028105.1. NCBI lineage: Eukaryota > Metazoa > Chordata > Chondrichthyes > Myliobatiformes > Myliobatidae > Mobula > Mobula birostris. Next base: position 6,843,781 of record NC_092371.1, on the reverse strand, counting down.
CTGAACCCCTGGATTAGATCCCAGTCTGTAGCCCACTCCCAGGGATGTGTTATTCTGTATATAAACCTCCCGAACCCATGAATTAAATCCCAGTCTGTGACCCACTCCCAGGAATCCGATATTCCATATATAAACCTCCTGAACCCCTGGATTAGATCCCAGTCTGTAACTCGCTCAGGTGGTCTACTGTTTTGTATATAAACTCCCAGACCCTCGTAGGATTGTGGAAGGTGATAACTCCATTTCTGCCCCAGGTACAACCTGCAGCTCTTCACCGTGTGTGGAAACATCAAGGAGGCGCTGACGGACTTGAAGGCGCGCCACCCTCACATCAAGGCCGTGCTGATGGGCACCCGGCGTGCTGACCCCTACTCCCGGACCCTGAATTCTATGTGTCCGACTGACCCAGGCTGGCCTGAGTACATGAGGGTGAACCCGCTGCTGGTGAGTGTGAGGTGCAGGGGATGGTTCTGTGTTTCCTAATGTGAGGGAGGGAGGGAGACCATTCAGCCCGTCGAGTCTCTGCTGACCGATACACCTGTCTAAGCTAGTCCCATTTGCACGGTATCAGATTGATTCACCGCATCGTGTCGGGTTGATTGCGAGACTGTGGGAGTGCACACGCAGCCAATGGATTGCGCTGTGAATCGATTGTGCCTCAGACGAGCAGGAGGCACTCTCTTTTGGGGGTGTGCTTTCGAGAGCACGTTTTTGTCTCAGCAGGCCCGGAACGTAGCTCCAGCACTGTGAGCTCCCAGGGTGTGCCATTACTAGTACGGCTCACTCACTCCTTTCGTAATCCTTGCCCCACGCAATACTTAACCCCATTTGCCCACACACACGAGAAAAATCTGCAAGAAATGCACACAAAATGCATCTACGGAAAAGAGTAAACAGTCAACGTTTCGGGCAGAGACTCTTCATCAGGACTGGAAAAGAAGATTAGATTATGAAGACACGCAGTCCTCTTTTATTGTCATTTAGTAATGCATGCATTAAGAAATGATACAATATTCCTCCGGTGTGATATCACAAAACACAGAACAGACCAAGACTGAAAAACTGACAAAACCACATAATTATAACATATAGTTACAACAGTGCAACAATACCATAACTTGATGAAGAAGTCCATGAGCACAGTAAAAAGTTCAAAGTCTCTCAAATGTCCCACATCTCACGCAGATGGAAGAAGGAAGAAAAACTCTCCCTGCCATGCCCGACCACAGTCCGCCTCTGAGTCATCCGAAAACTTCGAGCCTCCGAATCAGCTCTCCGACACCGAGTACCGAGCGCCATCTCTATCCGAACGATTCAACCTCAATCTCGGTCGCCAACAACAGGCAAAGCCGGGGATTTTGAGGCCTTCCCTCTGGAAGATTCCCGACTGCACAGTAATGACAGCAGCGAACGGGCGTTTCAGAAATTTCTCCAGATGTTCCTCTGTGCTTTCACGTCCATTCTCCATCAAATCAGAATTGTCCACGGCCCCTAGTTAACGGATACGATATCATTTTTCACCAGAGGGCTGCGCACGCGCGGCGCGCTGCCATCTTCTCCTCCCGCCGAGAAGTCAGAGTAAGAATGACGGGGGGAGTACAAGGTGGTAGGTGAAACCGGAAGAGGGGGAGGGGGTGAAGTAAAGAAAGAGATAAGGGGCTGGAGAAGGGGGAATCTGATAAGAGAGGGTAGAAGACCGTGGAAGAAAGGGAAGGGGGAGGATCACCTGGGGAATGGTGAAAGGGGGTGGGCAATAACCGGAAGTTTGAGAAATCTATGTTCATGCCACCGGGTTGGAGGCTACCCAAATGGAATACAAGGTGTTTGTTGCTCTTCCAGCCTGCGTGTGGCAGCACAGGAGGTCCTGGACTGACGTGTCGGAACGGGAATGGGAAGTAGAATTGAAATGGGTGGCCACTGGGAGATCCCACGTTTTCTGGCAGACAGAGCCTAGGTGCTTGGCAAGGCAGTGTTCCAATCTGCTTGGGTCTCACCGATAAACGAGATGCCACACCGGGAATACCGGATGCAGTAAGTGACCCCAACAGACTCACAGGTGAAGCGTCGCCTCACCTGGAAGGACTGTTTGGGGCACTGAATGGTAGTGAGCGAGGAGGTGTAGGGGCAGGTGTAGCACTTGTTCCACTTGCTAGGATAAGTACCAGGAGGGAGATCAGTGGGGAGGGATGAATGGACAAGGGAGTCGCGTAGGCAGCGATCCCTGCAGAAAGTGGGGGTGGGGGGAGATGTGTTTGGTGGTGGGATCCCGTTGGAGGTGGCGGAAGTTACGGAGAATTATGTGCTGGATGCGGCGGCTGGTGAGGAGAAGAGGAACCCTATCCCTGGTAGGGTGACTGACAGCCACTGTGTACAACCTCCCCACGGATTGACAGGCACTGTGTACAACTTCCCCAGGGACTGACAGACACTGTGTACAACTTCCCCACGGATTGACAGACACTGTGTACAACTTCCCCAGGGACTGACAGGCACTGTGTACGACTTCCCCACGGATTGACAAATACTGTGTACAACTTCCCCAGGGACTGACAGACTCTGTGTACGATTTTCCCACGGACTGACAGACACTGTGTACGATTTTCCCACGGACTGACAGACACTGTGTACGACTTCCCCAGGGACTGACAGACATTGTGTACAACTTCCCCACGGACTGACAGACACTGGGTATGACTTCCCCAGGGACTGACAGACACTGGGCTATACTCCCGCAGGGGACTGACAGACACTGTGTACGACTTCCCCAGGGACTGACAGACACTGGGTACGACTTCCCCACGGATTGACAGACACTGTGTACGACTTTCCCAGCGGACTGACTAACACTGGGCTTCGACCTCCCGGAGGACTTGCAGATCTCCACAGACTTGCGGTTCCTGCATACAATCCTCGACCTCTGGATTTCCAATCTACCTTCGGCCCTGGGTGTTGATCACACCACCCACCGATAGCCAGACACTAGGCCTCGAACTCTGGACTCCCGGGACGTTTGGAGACTCAGTGAGTCTTGGCCACATCCTCTCTGCACTCTTTCCTAGCCATGGGGATTAGCGGTCAGCACCATGTTGTTACACATCGGGACATTCCAGAGTTTGGAGTTTAATTCCGGCCAGGTCCGTAAGAAGTCTCTACGCATTCCCGTGGAATGCGTGAGGTTTTCCCTGGTGCTTTGCTTACCCCTCCTCGGTGCACAGTGTTTGTAGGCTAACTGGTCATTGTAAATTGTCCTGTGACTGTGTTAACCGGGGCTGTGGGGTCGCTGGGACGGTGCAACTCGGAGGGCTGGAAGGGCCAACTCCGCATTCTACCGATATATAAGTAAACTCTTCCCTTATTTGATCAATCTCTTCCGTGTTCCTGTTGCCTGGGGGACCCAGCACCGGTGATGCCTCTGTGGTGGAATAGCCAAGGCTACACTCAGTCCTGGTTTGGCTGTTCTATTTGCCCGTGGGTTGGAAGGAGGGATTTTGTGACGAAACGAGCGACTCTGATCGCCTGTATCCTGTCCCCAGGACTGGAGTTACCACGACATCTGGGAGTTCCTACGCACCTTCTACATCCCGTACTGCATCCTCTACGACAAAGGGTAGGTGCTCTTTCTCCGCCCAGAGAACCCCCCTTCTCCCGGTCCCGCTCAGGGGAGCTCAGTCCCACACTTTCCTTCGCAAGCTCCCGGGAATTCCCAAGGCTCACGCTCCCTCCCCCCCCCACTTCCCCTGCAACGCCGCAGTGAACTTGTGCAGAGCAAGATCCCAGAAACAGCGACGGGGCAGCTGTGGGTGCCATGTCTGTTGTGTCCTGGTAGACAGTGGCAGTGCAGTGCCCCATACTCCCGCAGCCCCTCCCTCACTCTTCCTCCCACAGCCCCGAGCTCCCTCCTCATTTCCCCTCCCTCAGTGCGGCGCTGCCTCCCTTTATTCGGGGAGCTGGTGGGAGGGGAGGCAGGGAACTGCGGCGATGTGTCCCAACTCTCTCTCTCTCTCTCTCTCTCTCTCTCTCTGCTCCCTGGCCCCCCCCACGCCCCACCCCCAGGTACACCTCCCTGGGCAGCATGGACAACACCGGCAAGAACCCCAACCTGCGCTACGTGACGGGGCTGGGCCAGGAGCGCTACCGTCCCGCGTACCAGCTGGAGAAGGAGACCGAGGAGCGAATGTCGCGAACGTAACTCAATGCAGATCCTCACTGGGTGGTCACTGTCCTCCACGTTGGATTTCCCACCGGCTCCCCTCCCTCACACCTCCTCCTCTCTGCCTTCTAACTCTGCCCCTTCCCTCCTCCCTCACCTCCAACTCTTCTCCCTCCAAATCTGCCCCTTCCCTCCTCCCTCACCTCCACCTCCTCACATCTTCCTCTTCCTCCTCCAACTCTGCCCCTTCCCTCCTCCCACACTCTTCCACCTCCACCTCTTCCCCTCCAAATCTGCCCCTTCCCTCCTCCCTCACCTCCCCTCCCCACCTCCTCCTCTCCACCCTCCAACTCTGCCCTTTCCCTCCCCCCTCACCTCCTCCTCTCCACCCTCCAACTCTGCCCTTTCCCTCCTCCCTCACCTCCTCCTCTCCACCCTCCAAATCTGCCCCTTCCCTCCTCCCTCACCTCCCCTCCCCACCTCCTCCTCTCCCCCTCCAACTCTGCCCCTCCCCTCCTCCCTCACCTCCTCCTCTTTTCCCTCTGACTCTGCCCCTTCCTTCCTCTCTCACACCTCCATCTCCTCTCTTCCTCATCTTCTCCCTCCAACACTGCCCATTCCTTCCCCTTCCTTTTCCTCACCTCTCACTCACTGCTCTCACTACCTTCCCCTCCCTTTGCCTTACCTTTGCTCTCCCTGGCCCCCACCTCTCCCTCCTCCATGCTTACTCCCCCGACCCTCTCTTACTCCCTCTCAGCCTCTCCCCTCTCTCCCTTCCCCTCTCCCCTCTCCCCTCTCTCCCCTCTCCCAGGTTTCTGCTCTCTCCTCCTCGTTTGTCACGCACCCCCCCTTCACCGTTCCGTGTTCAAGGGGATACTGACTGAACCCAATAACCCTGCCCCAACATTTGCAGCTTGGGGTCTGGCAACGTCCCACACTGGAGCCCCATGCCATGGGGAGATGGAATGCTGGGTGACTTGGGGCTGTTGAACTGTGGTGGGCATCACCTCAGGCCATTCCTGGCCCAGACAGGACACTACAGCACAGGCCCTTTGGCCCGTCTAGTCCTTGCTAAACCAGTGATCTGCCAAGTCCCATCAACCTGCCCTCCAAACCCCTCTCATCCATACACTGATCCAAATTTCTCTTAAATGTTGAAATTGACGCCGTATCCACCGCCTGTGCTGGCAGCTCGTTCCACACTCTCTGAGTGAAGAAATTCCCTTTCATTTTCCCCTTAAACACTTCACCTTTCACCCTTAGCCTATGATCTCTTATTGTAGTCTCACCCAACCTCTGTGGAAAAATCCTGCTTTCATTTACCCTATCTATACCCCTTATAATTTTGTGTCTCAAATCTCCCCTCAATCTTCTACGTTCCAGGGAATAAAGTCTTAACCCTTTCAATCTTTCCCTAAAATCGACGCTCTCAAGTCCTTGTAAATTTTCTCTGTACTCTTTCAAACTTACTTACATCTTTCCTGTACGTAGGTGACCAAAACAGCACACAATACTCCAAATTAAACCTCATCGATTTCTACATAACATCCCAATTTCTGTACTCAATACATTTTCGAAGGCCAATGTGCCAAGGCTTTTGTTACGACCCTATCTGCCTGTGGTGCTATTTTCAAGGAATAATAGATCTGTATTCCCAGATCTCTCTGTTCCATCACACTCCGCAGTGCCCTACCACTCCTCCCAAAGTGCAACACTCCACACCTGTCTGCATCCAATTCCATCTGCCATTTTTCCAGATCCCACTGCGAGCTTTGATAATCTTCCTCACTATCTATTAACTATCTATTATTATCCAGATCGTTGACATAGATGTCAAACAACAATGGACCCAGCACTGATCCCTGTGGCACACCACTAGTCACAGGCCTCTGGTGAGAGAGGCAACCATCTACTCTGGCTTCTTCTGTGAAGCGAATGTTGAATCCAATTTACTACCTCATCTTGAATGCTGAGCAACTGAACCTTCTTGACCAACCTCCGACACAGGACCCTGTCAAAGGCTGTGCTAAAGTCCATGTAGACAACATCCACTGTCTTGCCTTCATCGCCTTCCCTGCTAATTTCCTCAAAAAGCTCTTAAGTTTGGTCAGACATGATCTACCACACACAAAGCCATGTTGACTATCCTGAGTCAGTCCCTGTCTATCCACATATTTATATATCCAGTCCCCTGGAACACCTTCCAGTAACTTTCCCACTCCTGATGCATGGGTTCACTGGTCTATATTTCTCCTAGGTTACTCATATAGCCTTTCCTAAACCACGCAACAACTTTAGCTATCCTCCAGCACCTCACCTGTTGCTAAGGATGTTTTAAATATCTCTGCTTGGCCCTCCAATTTCTGCACCCGCCTCCCACAGGGTCTGAGAGAACATCTTGTCAGAACCTGGGGATTTATCCACCCTAATTAGCCTCAAGACAGCAAACCCTTCCTCTTCTGTAATCTCTACAGGGTCCATGACTTCACTGCTGCTTTGTCTCACTTCCATAGACCCTGTGTCCATCTCCTGAGCAAATACAGATGCAAAAAAAAGCCATTTTAGATCTCTCACATTCCTTTTAACTCCACAAGTAGATTACCACTCTGATCTTCCAAAGGACCAATTTTGTCCTTCGTTGTCCTTTTGTTCTTAATATATTTGTAGAAGCCCTCAGGATTCTGCTTCACCTTGTCTACTAGAGCAACCTTATGTCTTCTTTTAGCCCTTCTGATTTCCTTCCTAAGTGTTCTCTTGCATTTGTTACACTCTTTAAGCACCTCGCGTTTTTCTACCCGCCCAGACCTGCTATGCACCTTTTACTTCAATAACTCTGGAAAATCAAGGTTCCCTAAATCTGTTGTCTTTGCCTTTTATTCTGACAGGAACACACAAACTCTGTACTGTCAAATATTCACTTTTGAACTTGTCCCAAACCAGATCCCTTCTGATACCATCAAGAATGTCCTTCCTCCAATTTAGAATCTCAACCTGAGGACCAGACCCATCTTTTTCCATAATTACCAGGAAACTAATGGCATTGTGGTCACTAGATGCAGAGTGTTCCCCTACACAAACCTCTGTCACCTGAGCTGCCTTGTTCCCAAAA
>NC_092371.1:6084022-6096522 GCF_030028105.1 Mobula birostris | reverse complement strand
GTCTTACCCTTCCTGAAGCCCACGATCAACTCTTTCGTCTTACAGACGTTGAGTGCCAGGTTGTGGCTGCGGTACCACTCTACTGGTTGGCATATCTCACTCCTGTACGCCCTCTCGTCGCCATCTGAGATTCTACCAACAATGGTTGTATTGTCAGCAGATTTATAGATGGCATTTGAGCTATGCCTAGCCACACAGTCATGTGTATACAGAGAGTAGAGCAGTGGGCTAAGCACGCACTGAGGTGGCCAGTGTTGATCGTCAGCGAGGAGGAGATGCTATCACCAATCTGCACAGACTTGAAAAAGCGACGAAATGGACTTCTAACATTGTAAACCAGCAGGTGGTTGTTATGTCTCCCGCTTGCTGTGAAAATAAGGGACACCACCCTCTACCTTGCCAGGGAGAGAGAGAACCTGTGGTTTGTTGAATTTCGGATGAAATGCGAAGCCTTTGGGGTAACTTTGGTCTGTGTTTTGCTATTGCTCAGCACACGCTGGGGCTCAGTGATGGTACCAATGTGTGTCTTTTTTGCTGGTGGGGGAGGGGGCATCGTTACTTGCTGCTTATGCGCGGGGGGGGGAGACTTTGGGGTTCTGACGTTTAACCGTCATTCATTCTTTAGGGCACTTCTCTGTTTTCGTGGATGTTTGTGAAAAAAAAGCATTTCAGGATGTATATTATATACATTTCTCTGACATTAAATTTGACCTTTGAACCTTTTTAATGTGGTCTTCTGGTTAAGAAGTCAAGGATTCAATTATAGAGGGCCCAGGTTCAGCAACTTCTCAATCAGGGTTGTGGGAATGGTGGTATTAAATGCTGAGCTATAATCGATGAACAGCATCCTGACATAGGTGTTTGTGTTGTCCAGGTGGTCTAAAGCCGTGTGAAGAGCCATTGAGATTGCATCCGCCATTGACCTATTGTGACGATAGGCAAATTGCAATGGGTCCAGGTCCTTGCTGAGGCAGGAATTCAGTCTAGTCATAACCAACCTCTCAAAGCATTTCATCACTGTAGATGTGAGTGCTACCGGGCGATAGTCATTAAGGCAGACCACATTATTTTTCTTAGGCACTGGTATAATTGTTGCCTTTTTGAAGCAAGTGGGAACTTCTGCCTGTAGCAGTGAGAGGTTGAAAATGTCCTTGAATACTCCCGCTAGCTGGTTGGCACAGATTTTCAGAGCCAGACCAGGTACTCCATCGGGACCTTCTGCCTTACAAGGGTTCACTCTCTTTAAAGACAGTTTAACATCGGCCTCTGAGACAGAGATCACAGGGTCATCAGGTGCAGCAGGGATCTTCACAGCTGTAGTTGTGTTCTCCCTTTCAAAGCGGGCATAGAAGGCACTGAGTTCATCTGGTAGTGAAGCATCACTGCCATTCATGCTATTGGGTTTCGCTTTGTGGGAAGTAATGTCTTGCGGACCCTGCCAGAGTTGCCGTGCATCTGATATCGCTTCCGACCTTGTTTGAAATTGTCTCTTCGCCCTCTAAACCCCTGGATTAGATCCCAGCCCTGTAACCCACTCCTGGAGATCTGTTGTTCTATATATAAAGCCCCTGAACCTCGGGATTAAATGCCATCTTGTATTGCAGCTGTAAAACAGTCTTGATCCAGAGTTTTTCTGCAGAGGTAATCTCCCACACCAGTCTGTGCCCCGATGGGTTTCTTAAGTTTGTTGTAAGTGTGTCACGAGGGTCTCTGAACAAAGCCTTCCCTTTTGGCCATTTCCTGATCTTGGGGCGTGTGTTAGAGGAGACCAATTCAGCGATGCTTTAGGATTGTATTCTGTTCATTTCATTAGCAGATGCTTCTTTGTGTTCAGAATTAATCCTTTAACAGCATTTCATCTGCGCTCCCAAGGGTGGCAGTGGGATGGAGTTAGAATGTGCATCGCAAATGGTGTTGTTTAACAGCCATTTCGGGAGCTTATTTCCACGGTCTGCGCTCTGAGTCTATTCGCCAGCAACTCATACAGTCACACAGAACAGAAGCTGGCCCTTCGGCCCAACTCACCCCTGCTAACCAATTTGCCTTCCTCAGCTAGTCCCAATTGTGCCAGACATGTAAACCCTAATCCTTCCCTGTCCACACATCTTGTCCACGTGGTTTTTAAAGCTCACCAAATGGTTCACTTGGAAGTCCCTCACAACCTGTATAAAGTGCAGAAAGATGTTGGGTTGCTCCCTCACCTTGTGACTCTTCCACCTCAGAGGGGCTGGGGTTTCAAACTCAGCTGGCAGCACAGACAGGGCAGGAGTACACTGTTTATCCCTCAGCAGAGGCACTGGAGTCAATCCAAATCTGCACAGTAATTATTGGAGATGACTGACGGGGAGAGTTATAGTTACGGGAGGAGACTGACGGGGAGGGTTATAGTTACGGGGGTCACTGACGGGGAGGGTTATAGTTACATGGGGAGACTGACGGGGAGGGTTATAGTTACGGGAGGAGACTGACGGGGAGGGTTATAGTTACGGGGGGACTGACGGGGAGGGTTATAGTTATGGGGGAGACTGACGGGGAGGGTTATAGTTACGGGGGAGACTGACAGGGAGGGTTATAGTTACGGGGGAGACTGACGGGGAGGGTTATAGTTATGGGGAGACTGACAGGGAGGGTTATAGTTACAGGGGAGACTGACGGGGAGGGTTATAGTTATGGGGAGACTGACAGGGAGGGTTATAGTTACGGAGGAGACTGACGGGGAGGGTTATAGTTACGGGGGAGACTGACGGGGAGGGGTGTAGTTACGGGGGAGACTGACAGGGAGGGTTATAGTTACGGGGGAGACTGACGGGGAGGGTTATAGTTACGGGGGAGACTGAAGGGGAGGGTTATAGTTACTGGGGAGACTGACGGGGAGGGTTATAGTTACATGGGGAGACTGACGGGGAGGGTTATAGTTACGGGGGAGACTGACGGGGAGGGTTATAGTTACGGGGGTCACTGACAGGGAGGGTTATAGTTACGGGGGAGACTGAAGGGGAGGGTTATAGTTACTGGGGAGACTGATGGGGAGGGTTATAGTTACGGGGGAGACTGACGGTGATGGTTATAGTTATGGGGAGACTGATGAAAAGAGTTATAGTTATGGGAGGGGGGAGACCGGTGGGGAGGGGGAGACCGGTGGAGGGGGGAAGACCAGTGGGAGTGGGGAGACTGGTGGGGGGGGGGGGGGAGTGTATAGTTACAGAGATACAGCACAGAAACAGGCCCTTCGGCCCACCCTCTCTGTGCTGATCATCAGCCACCCAAGGGCATCAATCATGTTTCAGGTTAGAGGATTGGGTGCAGAACTAGAATGGGTGGCGAATGTTCCTCTTTCAGGGAACTACCAGGATCTGGGAAAATGGGAATGGAGTGCAGGAAAGTGCATACACATTTTGGAGGAGACTGTCAGAATGGTAGCAGCAGTGATAGCAAACAAAAGTTTGCAGATGCTGGAATTCCAAAACAAATATGGAAATAGCATTGGTGTTGAGAAAAATAATGGAAATTTCCCTCAATTGTCCAACTGTTCAAGCCCAACCTGCGGCTCCTACAAACTCATGCTTACCTACCTTAGATTCAACAGAATCAGATAACCTGCCTTCGCTGTTTGTGACGGCAATGATAGAAGGTCACCCATCTATCACATTAACCTGGTTTATCTCCCCACAGGCGCTGCCTGACCTGTTGGGTATTGCCAATGTTTCATTTTATTTTGGGTTTCCTGCAGCTGCCACAGATTATGTCTTCCATTGACCTCACGCCAATTGGCCCCTCAGCTGGAAACTTCACAAGGAAGAGAGGACGTGACCCTGATGACACTGATCCCCACCCTCTCCCTCTTCCCCTCCTATTCTCCACCGCTTCATGCTGGTCGTACTGTTGAAGGATCTTGGACTCCATATCAACAGATACTCTGGCAAAACTTCTACAGACTCAGTGGCTGCTGCGCAGTCTGGTACAGCCAATCAAATACACAGGAATACTGCAGAGCTGCAGAGGGGGGTGAACTCAGCCCGGTACATCACAGACACCTCCCTTCCCACCACCGGTAGACCATAGGACATGGGAGCACAATTAGGCCATTTGGCCCATCGAGTTCATCATGGCTGAATTATGTCCCCTCTCAACCCCAAATTCCTGCCTTCTTCCCGTAACCTTTGACACCCCTACCAATCAAGAACCTATCAACCTCTGCTTTCAATATACCCAATGAATTGACCTCCACAGCTGTCTGTAGCTATGAATTCCACAGATTCACCATCACCTGGCTAAAGAAGTTCCTCCTCATCTCCGTTCTAAATGGACATCGTTCTATTCAGAGGCTGTGCCCTCTGATTCTAGACTCTCCAACTTTTGGAAACATCCTCACACTATCTAGGTTTCAATGTGATTCCCCCCTCTGGTCCTAGACTCTGATAGTATCTGCAGGAGATGCTGCCTCAACAAGGCAAGGTCCATCATCAGAGATCCCCACCATCTGGGCCAGGCCATCTTCTCACAGCTCCCATCGGGCAGGAGGTCCCACACCACCAGGTTCAGGAACAGCGACTTCCCTTCAACCATTCGGTTCTTGAACCGACCAGCTCAACCCCAATCACCACCTCAGTACAGCAACACTGTGACCACCTTGCACTACTTCTAATTGTAAGTATTGTGTATAATTTATGTTTAGTTTATATTTTTCTTGTGAATGTTGTGTATCTGAAGCTCTGTGTCTGTAATGCAGCTGCAAGTATGATTTTCATTGTACCTGTGCACACAGGTTATTTAAATTGACTCTACTGTGTTTCTTTGTATTTACTGTGAATGCCTGCAAGAAAATGAATCTCAGGGTTGTATACGGTGACTTTGATAGTAAGTTTACTTTGAAAGTTGAACTTTGATCTTTGAACAAGTATTTGACAATAAGCTTGATAAACTCTCCACAGATGCTACCTGACCTGCTGAGTATTTCAAGGATTTTTCTGCAAGCTGGTTCATAACTCTTCCCAGAGCCCTGGGAACCCATACTCCGTCATGGGAGCAGGCTGGCTAAACCGTGGATTTAATGCATTGGAGAAGATCGATAGCCTGGGATAACCTCGTCGATCACCTTAATGAACACTGCCTGGTTCTTGTGCCTGTACTTAACTTCCCAGGTGTCCCGCCCGCCCCGTATAGAGACATCACGAGCAAATAATCGTGGACGGATGCAGCTCCCAAGAATTTGAATTTCTGCGAAGATCAATAAAAGCTCAGCTGTTAAGGGATCGTGCAAGAAAGTGGAGGTGATGTTCGGGTGGCTAAATCCCCAGGGCCTGATCAAGAGCGTCCTTAGAAACCGTGGGGAGACAGGGGGAAAACTGTTCGTGCCTCATTCTTTAGCCATCGGTGAGACACCAGAAGCCGGGAGAGGGGGTGCAAATGTTGTGCCATTGTTTAAGAATGCTTCCAAGGACACACCAGTGAATTACAGGCTGGTGCATCTACCACTGGGTGGTGGGAAAGTTACCGGAGAGGATTCAGAGAGTCGGCAGCTTCCATCAAGGATAGTCAGCACAACTTTATGCATACCAGATCGTGGCTCAGGACGCTAAGTGAGATTTTGGAAAAGGTGACAGAGAAAGATTCCCTCTGGTGCCCCTCTTTCTACTTGCCCTATCCCATCAGGTTCCCTCCTCTTCAGCCCGTTACCTCTTCCACATATCGTCTCCCAAATTCTCAATTCAACCCACCTACCTTCCCACTCAAGCAACACACATCAAAGTTGCTGGTGAACGCCCCAGGCCAGGCAACATCTCTAGAAAGAGGTACAGTCGACGTTTTGGGCCGAGACCCTTTGTCAGGACTAACTGAGAGAAGAGCTAGTAAGAGATTTGAAAGTGGGAAGGGGAGGGGGAGATCCGAAATGGTAGGAGAGGACAGGAGGGGGAGGGATGGAGCTATGGGCACCCGTATGGGTCCTAGCTATGCCTGTCTTTTTGTTGGCTTTGTGGAACAATCTACGTTCCGTGCCTATTCTGGTATCTGTCCCCCACTTTTCCCATCCCTCCCCCTCCTGTCTTCTTCTATCATTTTGGATCTCCCCCTCCCACTTTCAAATCTCTTAGTAGCTCTTCCTTCAGTTAGTCCTGACGAAGGGTTTCGGCCTGAAACGTCGACCGTACCTCTTCCTAGAGATGCTGCCTGGCCTGCTGCGTTCACCAGCAAATTTGATGTGTGTTGCTTGAATTTCCAGCATCTGCAGAATTCCTCATGTTTACATCTTCCCCCTCAGCTGGCTTCACCTATCGTCTGCCAGCCTGTACTTCTCCCCCTCCCCACCCCACAGCTTCTTATTCTGGCTTCTTCCCCCTCCTTTTCCAGTCCTGATGAAGGGTCCCGGCCTGAAACGTTGACTGTTTATTCCTCTCCATAGGCGCTGCCTGACCTGCTGAGTTCCTCCGGCGATCTGTATATGAATAATTTATGCTTTTCTTTTGAATATTGAGTACCTGAAGCTTTGTGTCTGTCGGTAAAGGAGTGAGGTAGAACGGCTGATTGTGTGCTGTCGTAACAACAACCTTGCACAACATCAGTAAGATCTAGGAACTGATTGTGCACCTCTGAAAGGGGAAGTCAGGAAAACAGACACCCGTCCTCGTTGAGGGACCATCAGTGGAAAGGGGGAGCAGCTTCGAGATCCTGTCTGTCAACAACTCAGTACATCTATCCTGGGTCCAACACGTGGATGCAATAACGAAGATGCCATGTCAGAGGCTATATGTCATCAGAGTTCGAGGAGATTCAGTTTATCAGCAGAGATGCTCGCACTTTCCTGTGGATGTACTGTGGAGAGCATTCTGACTGGCTGCATCACCGTCTGGCAGGGAGGCTCCAATGCAAAGAATTCGAAAAAGCTGCGGCCGGTTGAACGCTTACCCATCTTCATCATCTGGTCCTCTGGTGCCTCACCTGTTGCTGAAGAATGAGACTATCTCTGCCAAGGCACCTGCAAGGACATCTTCAAAAGGTGGCATCCATCGTTCACCATCCAGGACCTACTCCCTTCTCATTACTACGCCTGGGGAGGAGACACACCAGCCTGAAGGACTGCACTCATTGGACTAGGAATAGCTTCTTCCCCTCTGCCATCAGATTTCTGACCGGTCCATAAACCCATGAACAACACCTCACTATCCCTCTGTCATCAGATTTCTGACCGGTCCATAAACCCAGGAACAACACCTCACTATCCCTCTGTCATCAGATTTCTGACCGGTCCATAAACCCAGGAACAACACCTCACTATCCTTCTGTCATCAGATTTCTGACCGGTCCAGAAACCCATGAACAACACCTTACTATCCCTCTGTCATCAGATTTCTGACCGGTCCATGAACCCAGGAACAACACCTCACTATCCCTCTGTCATCAGATTTCTGACCAGTCCATAAACCCAGGAACAACACCTCACTATCCCTCTGTCATCAGATTTCTGACCGGTCCATAAACCCAGGAACAACACCTCACTATCCCTCTGTCATCAGATTTCTGACCGGTCCATAAACACCACCTCACTATCCCTCTGTCATCAGATTTCTGACCGGTCCATGAACAACACTTCACTATCCCTCTGTCATCAGATTTCTGACCGGTCCATAAACCCAGGAACAACACCTCACTATCCCTCTGTCATCAGATTTCTGACCAGTCCATAAACCCAGGAACAACACCTCACTATCCCTCTGTCATCAGATTTCTGACCGGTCCATGAACCCATGAACAACACCTCACTATCCCTCTGTCATCAGATTTCTGACCGGTCCATAAACACCACCTCACTATCCCTCTGTCATCAGATTTCTGACCGGTCCATGAACCCATGAACAACACCTCACTATCCCTCTGTCATCAGATTTCTGACCGGTCCATAAACCCAGGAACAACACCTCACTATCCCTCTGTCATCAGATTTCTGACCGGTCCATGAACAACACTTCACTATCCCTCTGTCATCAGATTTCTGACCAGTCCATAAACCCAGGAACAACACCTCACTATCCCTCTGTCATCAGATTTCTGACCGGTCCATAAACCCAGGAACAACACCTCACTATCCCTCTGTCATCAGATTTCTGACCGGTCCATAAACCCAGGAACAACACTTCACTATCCCTCTGTCATCAGATTTCTGACCGGTCCATAAACCCAGGAACAACACCTCACTATCCCTCTGTCATCAGATTTCTGACCGGTCCATAAACCCAGGAACAACACTTCACTATCCCTCTGTCATCAGATTTCTGACCGGTCCATAAACCCAGGAACAACACCTCACTATCCCTCTGTCATCAGATTTCTGACCGGTCCATAAACCCAGGAACAACACTTCACTATCCCTCTGTCATCAGATTTCTGACCAGTCCATAAACCCAGGAACAGCACCTCACTATCCCTCTGTCATCAGATTTCTGACCGGTCCATAAACCCAGGAACAACACCTCACTATCCCTCTGTCATCAGATTCCTGACCAGTCCATAAACCCAGGAACAACACCTCACTATCCCTCTGTCATCAGATTCCTGACCAGTCCATAAACCCATGAACAACACCTCACTATCCCTCTGTCATCAGATTTCTGACCGGTCCGTAAACCCATGAACAACACCTTACTATCCCTCTGTCATCAGATTTCTGACCGGTCCATGAACCCATGAACAACACCTCACTATTTTGTTCTCTCTTTTCACTACTGATTTATATTTTTATATTCCTTATTGTGGCCTATAGTATTTTTTTATTTATTGCACTGTACGGCTGCCCACAATGCAACAAAATTCACGAGATGTCTGTGGTAGTAAAGCTGTTTTGGATCCTGATGCTGTTGCAAGTAAGTTTTCTATTGCACCTCTGCATACATGGACTTCAGACGACAATAAACTTGTCTTTGACATTGACCTGACTTTGATTTAGACCAAGCTGGTCAACTGGTAACTGTCCTTCCAGCACTGCTCCCCTGAGCAGGCAACCTCTATTCCTGCCCCAGACACGTGTGATAAACGCCACCCTTGAGAGTGATGTGAGAGTCTGATAGAATGGCTCCAAGCTGAAATGCTTTCTCACATCCCCCACCCCCATTGTGCATGTTATACAGTTCACAGACTATTTCCAGCAGTTCAGACTCCTGCATTTTTTGTTAATTCATCTTAAAATAAAATCGAGCTACTTGGACGGACAGAACCCATCTACAAAAGACAGGTTTAAATATCAGATTACCGTCTGCCCAGATTTAAACACTGCTGGCCCCCATTGACTCCATCACACCCCTGGGGGAAATCGCCCTCTCCCTGTTCCTCAGAGCTTCTCTCTCTTGCTCTGGAATAACTCGGAGCAGAAGAGAGATTGATGCGTCTAGAAAGAACATTGGTCATCTCACACCATGGGGTTTGATGTGCTTTGAAAATTAATGATCAGTGTGGGAGTCGCAGGGAATTAGCAAGAAAGATCACAGTGACCTGCATTGCCTGAGATTTCTAATTTGTCCCTAGCTAAGTATAAACACACAGAGGACTTCACCCCTTCCCATTCACTTTGCGTCCATAATCCCAGTGGGACCCCACCCCTTCCCATTCACTCCATCCATAATCCCAATGGGACCCCACCCCTTCCCATTCACTCCATCCATAATCCCAATGGGACCCCACCCCTTCCCATTCACTCCATCCATAATCCCAATGGGACCCCACCCCTTCCCATTCACTCCATCCATAATCCCAATGGGACCCCACCCCTTCCCATTCACTCCCAGTCCACACTCTCAATGGGACCCAACCCCTACCCATTCTTTCCACGCCCAGAACCACAATGGGACCTCAAATCTTCCCATTCATTCTCACCACCCAAACTCCAAATGGGAATCCCCCTTCCCATTTACTCCCAGTCCACAGCTCTAATGGATCCCACCCCTTCCCATTCACCCCCACTGTCCACACTCTCAGTGGACCACACCCCTTCCCATTCACTCCCACCATCTACAGTCCCAAAGAAACCTCACCCCTTTCTATTCAACACCACTGCCCACACTTCCAATGAGGCCTTTTCCATTCCCATTCACTCCCACCATCCACACTCCTAAATGGACCTCAAGCCTTCCCATTCTCAATTTCAATCGACCAACCAACCAACTCACTCCACCCACAGAATTCCCTCCCACAGCCCACAGTCACTTTCCCCAGCACCGACTCTCCCCCCACCCTGAATCCTCTTCCACAGCCCACAGACTTCCTCCCACAGCCCCACAGACTCTCCCCACACCCACTGAATCCCCTCCCACAGTCCAGGGGCACTCTCCCCCATCACTGACTCTTCCTCCCTCTGACCCACTGAATCCCTCCCACAGCTCACAGACACTCTCCCCCGTCACTGTCATTTCCCCCCACCCAATGAATCCTTTCCCACAGCCCCACAGACTCTCCTCCCACCCACTAAATCCCCTCCCACAGGTCACGGACACTCTCCCCCATCACAGACTCTTGCCCCCACCCACTGAATCCGCTCCCTCAGCCCCCATTACTGACTCTCCCCCCACTGCCATCCACTGGCTCTCCTCCCACAGCCCACAGTCACTCTCCCCAGCACCGACTCTCCCCCCACCCTGAATCCTCTTCCACAGCCCACAGACTCTCCCCCTCCCACAGCCCCACAGACTCTCCCCCCCTCCCACAACCCCACAGACTCTCCCCCCCTCCCACAGCCCCACAGACTCCTGGGATCATCGTGTAACTTTCTTGCAATGGAATGATGCTAAAGGGGAGATACTGTGCAATTTAGAGAGGATGGGCTTGGAATTAAAAAATTCTCGAGGGGCAAGTGGAGGTGATTTACAATAGATATTCCTCCATTTAGTAAATGAGGCAGGACATATTAAAATCGTCTGCTCCATTGACTTTCATTAAGTGTAGGGCCCTGGAGAGTGTTGTCGAACAGAGGAACCTTGGGGTACAGGTGCATGGCTCCCTGAAAGTGGAGTCTCAGGCAGACAAGGTGGTGAGGAAGCCGTCCGGCACGCTGGTCCTCCTCAGTCAGGGCACTGAGCTGATGAGTTACTGGGTTGGTGAGTTGGTGAGTTGGTGAGTTGACCATAAGACCATAAGACAAAGGAGCAGAAGTCGGCCATTCGGCCCATCGAGTCTGCTCCGCCATTTTATCATGAGCTGATCCATTCTCCCATTTAGTCCCACTCCCCCATCTTCTCACCATAACCTTTGATGCCCTGGCTACTCAGATACGAATCAATCTCTGCCTTAAATACACCCAATGACTTGGCTTCCACTGCCGCCCGTGGCAACAAATTCCACAGATTCACCACCCTCTGACTAAAAAAAATTTCTTAACATTTCTGTTCTGAATGGGCGCCCTTCAATCCTTAAGTCATGCCCTCTCATACTAGACTCCCCCATCATGGAAAACAACTTTGCCACATCCATGCCTTTTAACATTTGAAATGCTTCTATAAGGTCTCCCCTCATTCTTCTAAACTCCAAGGAATACAGTCCAAGAGCGGACAAACACTCCTCATATGTTAACCCTCTCATTCCCGGAATCATTCTAGTGAATCTTCTCTGTACCCTCTCCAACGTCAGCACATCCTTTCCTAAATAAGGAGCCCAAAACTGCCCACAGTACTCGAAGTGAGGTCTCACCACCGCCTTATAGAGCCTGAACATCACATCCCTGCTTCTATACTCTATTGCTCGAGAATGAGTTGACGAGTTGATGAGTTGATGCGTTGGTGAGTTGGTGAGTTGATGAGTTGATGAGTTGATGAGTTGGTGAGTTGGTGAGTTGGTGAGTTGATGAGTTGAGACGTTCTGTTGCAGTTTTACAGAATGGTGAGCTGCATTAGGTTCAGTTGTGTCACCCTGCTGTAGGATAAACGTGATGAAATTGGAAAGAGTGCAGAGGAGGTTTATTAGGGTGTTGCCGGGACTTGAGTGGCTCGGTTATGGAGAGAGGATGGACAGGCTGGGACTTCATTCCTTGGAGGCACGGGTAGCTGAGGGGTGACCAATAGAGGTGTGCAGAAATGTGAGGCACAGAGAGAGGGTGAATGCACACGGTCTTTCCCCCCGGGGTTCGGGAATCGAAAACCAGACGGCACAGGTTTAAGGTGAGAGGGGAGAGGTTTAATAGGAACCTAAGGGGCAACTTCTTCACCCAGAGGGTGGTCAGTCTGTGGAACGAGCTTCCAGAGGAAGTGAACTGAATTGACCTTATTACTTTATCCTTCATATACATGAGGGGTAAAAATCCTTATGTTACGTCTCCATCTAAATGTACAATGTGTCATTTATAGTCATTAGTAATAAACAGTATGTACAACAGGGCAGTCAATATAACATAGCAATACAATTGCGTCAGTGTGAGTTAATCAGTCTGGTCGCCTGGTGGAAGAAGCTGCCCCGGAGCCTGTTGGTCCTGGCTTTTACGCTGCGGTACCGTTTCCCGGCTGGTAGCAGCTGGAACAGTTTGTGGT